>NW_028237434.1:0-25496 GCF_017979445.1 Akebia trifoliata
TGCGCTCCGTCAGATTTTAGAATCTTTTCAAGCACAGATTATTGCTTCCGTCCAAACACAAATTGAATCCTTGAAAATTGAAAAGGGAAAAGATAAAGCTATAAAACCTCAGGATGTGTTTGACCTCGTTGAAAACCAAGAAGATGATCAGTTACACGTTGACCCTGTCCTAGCTCCTCGAATAACTCAGGTTGAAACTGCTTTGAAGAACATCAAAGATCCTGATGATCTTACTCTTGGATTAGGGGCAATGACCTTGTTTCCCACGGTCCGTCTACCAGAAAAGTTCACAATGCCAGATATGGAGAAGTTTGACGGTATTGGATGCCCTAAGACTCACTTAAAAGTATATGTCGGCATAATGCAATCTCAGGGTCTGAGTGAAGAACAGATGGCTCAATTTTTTCAAAGAACCCTGACAGGTCCTGCACTACGCTGGTTAATGTCATTGGATTCATCTCGGATAAGAACATGGCATGAATTGATGAAGGAGTTTATTGATCGGTATTCATTCAACACGGATATTGAACTCACAAGAAGAGACCTAGAAACTACTAAACAGATACCCGGGGAAACTTTCACTGAGTTCATTGCTCGATGGAGAGCTAAAGTCGCTCAATTGTGGGACCGACATCAAGAGAAGGAACAAGTTAAGATTATCCTCAGGAATCTCATTCCAAATTATGCCAAGTACTTGATGCCTCAGTACCTTCCCACTTTTCAGCCCCTCCTTGAGGCTGGAAATCAAGTTGAGGATGCCTACTCTTTGAAACTTTTTGGTAACCCATCTAAGTCAAAACCCAAACATTTCAAACCTAATGCCAATTCCTTACAAGTGGCAAACACCACCATCGCACTATCTCCTTAAGCTACTCAGCCTTCACAAACTAAGCCTAGGAGACAGTTTGCTAATCTTGGAATGTCTCTAAGTGTTGCTTATCAAAAATTGATGAAAAGGGGATTGCTGACACCTTTACAACCTAAGCCTTTACCTAGTCTTCTTCCCCCAAACATGGATAATGGGCAATTCTGTGAATTCCATCAGATGCCTGGTCATGTTCTTGACAGGTGTATTACTCTCCGACATGCTATCCAAGACCTTATTGAGTAAGGAAAAGTCACCATACCCACTCTACTACTCCCAATGTTAAGACTAACCCTTTGCCTACTTTTCAAAATCAACCCCCTCCTACTCTGAACCTAATATCCATATCCAACCCGAATCAATTGACCCAATTTCCTTCATTCACCCAATTGGTCTTAACAGTGCATTCGTCCATGCCAGAATGAGCTCAACTACCCTAAAGCAGTGACAGAACTGAAGAACAGAGAAATCATTGAAGCAACGGGTTGTCTCGCATATGACAGGCTTGAATCGGAATATGAAGAGATACTAAAAGTAGGCAAGTTCAAGTCATCCATCGAAGATATAACTGAAGTGGCATAGACTCTAGAATTGTGTCCCTCCATTCAGAATGATGTCGTCTTTTAAGTCTTTAATTTTTTTTTAGCTTCAGTTGCGTCAGTCTTTGAATTCAGTTAGTCATCTTTATTTTTGGGTTTTAGTAAGGTTTGTCAGTCTATGTTCTTTTCATTCTAATAAATAAAGAAGCTTTTGATTATCATGTGTATAATAATGATGTGAATATAAAATCTAACATGAGAAATGACTTAAAGCTCACTAACCAAATTTGATAAATATTGGAATTAAAGAGTACACTCAAGAAGTGCAAATTGGTAATACGTTATCCTCAGGAGAACATGAGAGAATAGTAAACTTACTTGAGAAATTCAACAATATTTCTTGCATGGTCTCATAAGGATATATGATGGAATTACACAAAACTTATAAATCAAGTCAAGAGTGATTTCAAAGTCAAAGATTAACGGTCAAAAATGATATAGTTGAAAGCATCGACAAAAACGCTAAGACTTACAAGTGGATCTACCATGTTCTCACTCAAAAGAGGAGAGTTTCATTCATAAGAGAATAAAAGATTTTCTCGAAATTTTAGAAAGTTGAATAGTCAGAAAACTCAATCATACTCGATTTCACAAAGAAGACTGAAGAATATTAATCTCAAAAGAAGACCTTACTCGACAGAGCAATCCAGATATCAAATTCCTGAAACTTTGACCAAGTCGAGCAGCATTCATCAAAGGAGGCCTCCTTTAGTCGAATCATTTTCCTGTCTTACCAAGAAAAATATAACCTTCTAGCCCCTCGTAGCCTTTAAAAAATTAATAGCCTCTTCTTTCTAAACCACACCAACCAACCTCGGGAGGGATATCTTAGTATGAACTACATTTTGACCTGATCCCAAAAGAAAAAGAAATATTTGGGGTACGTAGGTAACCTGAGAAGTTACTTCAGGCCCGGTCACGCAAAGGATAAGTGTATTCTCTTAAGAAAAGTGTCATCTAAAAGAAAAATCCCCTATTGAAAGGTTCAAAAGAAAAGAATATCAAACTAAGGGCATTAGAAAAAAGAATCAAAAGAATTGATAAAAAGAAAAGAATGCCAAACTAGGGGCATTTAGAAAAAATCAAAATAATTGATAGAAAAGAGAGAATATCAAACTTGGGGCATTTTGGGGAGTTGAGCCTTATATCTTTTCTTTCTAAATCATATCCTAAGCCCACCTATTAAGTCCTCCTGAATGCTAATTGACTCGGTTAAAGTGCAGGGAACTAAGAAGCTGTTGAGTTAAATATTCAAGATCATCAAGAAAAAAAAAAGCCCGCTAAGTCGAAAATTTGAAAAAGCGACTTAGGCAAAAGTTAGGGTATAACTATAAAAAAGAAAGCCTACTAGGTTAAAAACCTGAAAAGACAACCTACGAAAAAATCAAGGTATCATCAGAAAAAGAAAAACAAAGTCCGCTAGATTAAAAACCTAAAGAGGCGATCTAGGCAAAAATTAGGGCATCATCAAATGGGAGGAAAGGTCCCATCAAGAAGAAAAATTCAGAAGAAAGCTTGTCCAGAAACTAGAAAATACAGAACAATTCAAGCCACAATATTCATTTTTTAGTCAATAGCTCACATCCGACGAAGAAAATGTTGAAGTCAAAAAAATCAGAAGTCATCTTGAACATTGTAGGATCTTCAAAAATATGTTATTTGTTCAAGTGTTCGCTAATGGAAGATGTAGAATCATCAACCACTTTGAAGAGAAAGATCTTCTATTCTAATATTTATCAAGATTTTTTAAGTCAGCTTAAACATTTCTCAAAAGAAATGATCGAATTCCTTATTGCACATATGATAATCTTAAGAGTCTTAAATTTAAAGGAATGTCAATTATTCTATCTGTCATACATCAGAGTTCATATTTTTCAAGCGTAATCTATCCATCAGTCTCATAGTCAAGTTCCAGTTAAAGCCAACCTTGAAACAAGGGGCATTTTTGAAGTTATTTAATTCCAAGTTTTGTTCTTAATCACATGATAAAGAAAAATCTTACTTAGAAGTCGATGAAGTCTAATGATAATTACGAATCCAGATGCATGATAAGCCAATAAAAGCCCGATCTTTCAAACTTTGAGCTCGATTCTGAATCATAGAATGAATTAATAGATTGTTTAAGTTCCTATAAATCTAAGCCCGAGAAACGAGACTCCAACTTTTGAATAGGTTTTTTAAGTGCCTACAAACCAAGTTCGAGTCCGAGAAACGAGACTCCAACTTTTTGAATCGTAGAATGAATAGGCTTTTTGAAGTGCCTACAAACCTAAGTTTGAGCCCGAGAAACGAGACTCCAACTTTTTGAATCATAGAATGAGTAAGTTTTTTTGAAGTGCCTACAAGCCTAAGTTCGAGTCAGAGAAACGAGACTCCAACTTTTTGAATCATAGAATGAATAGGCTTTTTAAAATGCCTATAAACCTAAGTTCGAGTCAGAGAAACGAGACTCCAACTTTTTGAATCATAGAATGAATAGGCTTTTTGAAGTGCTTACGTTCCTAAGTGCGAGTCCAAGAAACGAGACTCCAACTTTTTGGATCATAGAATGAGTAGATTTTTTGAAGTGCCTACAAACTTAGGTTCGAGTCTGAGAAACGAGACTCCAACTTTTTGAATCATAGAATGAATAGGTTTTTTGAAGTGCCTACAAACCTTAGTTCGAGTCTGAGAAACGAGACTTCATGTTTAATAGGATTGTTTAAGTTCCTGTAAACCTTAGTCAGAGTCCGAAAAACGAGACTCCAGCTTTGTTTGAATCATATTGAATTAACATGATTGTTTAAGTTCTTTAGCTCGAGAAGCGTGGCTACAATAGGTTCGAGTCCGATAAACGATACTCATACTTTTTCGAACTTTAAAAAAGAATTTCAAATAGGATTTAACGAAGTTCCTACATTGTTATGACTCCAATTATCTTATTGTTCAACCTTGCCATGATTGCTTTCGTTGCATAAGCACATTTCAATTTTGAATCATTATTGTCAGTGAGAGAAGATCTCTAGGACCTGACACATTTTCACTTAGTTTCACACAGTACACACACTCACACTTGCACTTTTTAGTCAAGGAGAATTCTTTAAAATTCAAGGATCTGACACTGTCAGTGAGAGCTCACGCTTGAGGACCTGACAACATTTTTGTTTGAGGAGAGTTTTGCGCTCAAGGATCTGAACGCCTTGACGAATTGCTAAATCAGGCTGCAAAATGAACTGTCACTAGCTTTGGCATTCGGATATCGCACTATCTACCAAAATAGATTTGCTATCTAGTTTGCTTCAACCCTCTACCAAAAAGGGACATCTGTAGACACCCCATTTTTGCATTCGCCTGATTAATCAACTCGTCAACCCGATCGTAACGGTTCCCAATGATGGATGTTTATTCCAATGCTTTATTTTGTTACCAGATATGTTTCAGAAATTCGGATGGGGTATCTCGAATTGACAAAACCTTAGAAACCACACTAAACTAGAAAATACGACCTCAGAAACATAGAAATCATCATCTTGCAGAACTAAAAGAAGCTTCACGATAAAAATCACTAAAAAATGATCAAATTACCAAAATACCCCTAACATCAAAACAACCCTAGAGCCTACGTTACGCTTAGAAAAAATTCATTCAAAACACATAAAATAACAAATCAAAACCAAATAAATCATTTCGCTAATTTTCACAGAATTTGACAAATTACGAAAATGCCCCTCATAAAGTTCACGACCATTTCATACAAAAAATTCATAAATGACACAAACCAATATTTTCATTGAATTACTTACGAAAAAATCGATTCCAAAATTCCTATAACATAAAAAATCGACTTAAAACGTGAAAAGTCCTCTCCGAGGGCCAAAACGATAATTTCACAATTTTTATAATTAAAAATTTCGAAATTAATAAATAAAACATTAAATAATTAAAGTGAAACATTAATGAATTAATTTAAAATTTGAACTACAAAAATCGATCAAT
Organism: Akebia trifoliata; assembly: GCF_017979445.1. NCBI lineage: Eukaryota > Viridiplantae > Streptophyta > Magnoliopsida > Ranunculales > Lardizabalaceae > Akebia > Akebia trifoliata. Next base: position 5,440 of record NW_028237434.1, read on the forward strand.
CAGGCTCTGAAGCAAAATTGTTGAGGGTTCGCAAGATATTTCTTTAAGGACCCCTCCATTTGGGGGTCCAAAGAATTAAAGATATAATAGAGGGGGTTTTCCAAAAAATTAAAGTCAATCAAGTAAGACTAAAGTCAAGATATTAAAGTCAATCAAATAAGACTAAAGTCAAAATTAAAGTCAATTAAGTAAGACTAAAGTCAAGATATTAAAGTCAATCAATTAAGACTAAAGGCAAAATTTTAAAGTCAATCAAATAAGACCAAAATTCAACACCCTAATAGAGTTCCAATTAAATAATAACTCTATTTAATAGAGTTCTAACTAAAATATAACTCTACCTAAAATAATTCTAATTAAATACAACTCTACCTAAAACAATTCTAACTAAAATACAACTCTAATTAAAAGAATTCTAATTAAACACTAATTTTATTTAAATCAACCTTAAAAAAATCTATAAATAAGGGTCTTCACACCCTATTTTCGTATCAAATCAAAATTCCTAAGAGAAGTAGGTTAAAAAGTCCTCCTAGCCTCCATAAACCTTAGTTTTGAAGCCCCAACTCCTTACCTAACACCCATACTTCGATTTTAGCTTGAAAAACACCTAGAAGCCCTTCAAAAACCCCCCAAAATCCATAGAAAAAAAATTTGAAAAACCCAGATCTAAGAAAGTGATATCTTGCCTCGAAGATCAGAAATCAGATCCGGAGACAGAACGAAACGAGGAGTACTATACAAGGAGTTACTCAATCAGATCTGAGGGAATGATAACGTTGTCTTCGGAAATGTATAATTTCTTAATTTTTTTTATTATCTAGGTTTTTTAGCAATGTAATTTATTTGAAAATAGTAGAGACCGACTTTGGCTGGGTGGGTTGGTGCCTAAACCTTCCAAACCCGTAACGTGATCCCCGGACCCTTTTTTCTTTCGTAGATTAGTAATGTTTGCCTTTTTTAGAGTCAGTTTGGTCCTAGACCGTAATAACTAGGTGGAGACTCCCAAACCTTAAGGGTCAAAAGCGGATCCGCTCACCCCGTGGATCGAGGGCGCTTTCAAAATCATTTTTTCTTTTGAAAAATATTTTTATTTTGGAAAACATTTCTCTTCTTTTAAAATGGGTTGAAACCCGAATTAGAAAAGTGTTTGAATTCCATTTTGATTCAAATGGTCCGGCCCATCAAGATCGTTGGATCGAGATGGACTGGGTCATTATGAACCATTGTCAAATTTTTAAAATGGAATTATTTATTGGGTCGGTGCACCCATTTTAATCAGGGGTAAAACAAAAAAACCCTTTAATCCTTGAGGACAACCATATATTCTGATCTCATCATCATATAATTTACCATTCACAAGGTCCTATTCAATAAACAACCCGGGGAACACCCACGATAAGTTCGAGTCGTGACCTATAGGGGAGGTTTCTAGACTTTAAGCTTACTATGTGCAATGCATTTTTTATCTGGCCACCCTTGCCCAAGTACACTCTATACCTCTCGAGCGTACTTAATCAGACGGTACATGGTAACTGTGTTTGAATATACCGTATAGGTGATAATATAAAACTTCAACTCACTTCTCTAAAGTCAAAAGTAGCCAGTTTAATCCCCAGATCAGAGGTGGCGCGCGATGCTTGAGCAAAGGCACTCTTAAATCACCTATTTTCTAGAATAGACGTAGTCTATCCTCCTAGTACCGTAGTACATCAGAGCATGATCTCGCTTAGGCATTGGTTTTGACCAAGAAGTGCAACTGATGTACTTGGATCATCTTTGATATACCTATGGGTACGAGTCAAGAGTTGTACCTTTCATAAATGGTTTGGCATCCCACGAGGGAACCGACCACGTACTAGTACTACGTTGGCAAACGGGACATGTGACTGTACGACTTACAATAGGTCAAAGGCTCAGGTCGCTCTAGCCTGGGTGCATCGATTACCTTTCAGAGTCACCTGATCAGATGGTATTGATGCCCCAGTTTAATATACCCTAAGTACGTGACTGGAGTTGTGGTTTTCATGAATAATGTCGCATCTCCGAAGAGACCGGTCACACACTAGTACCACGTTGGCTATTAGGGATATGAAAACGTGCAAAAGCAGAATGCTAGTGGTTGGTGAAAAAAACGGGGGTCCGGCGCGGAAATCCACACTTATATACAAACTGTGGCCTATTAGGGATATGCAAATGTGAAGAAGAGTAAGAAATTCAGGCCAGTGGTTGACGCGGGATATCCAAAACAGGATGTAAGAGCCCGAGGAAACAACAAATATAATCAAATGGAATTAGAGTTCCATCATGCAATCCATTTGATCGTAATAGATAATAAGAATCCATAAGCCAATATCATCAAGATAAAGAATATATAATGCATAACCAGATCATAAACATTCCAACGCAAGTCACTCATCTAACATGCCTCAAAGTACTTATGAGGATCAACTATAAAAAAAATCCAGCCACGTGATCGAATTAAAACAAGACATCAAAAAGGGACCATCCGACCCGAGCTAGCATATGACATGTCAAAGCATGAGTTTTCTGAGTCAATTGAGTTGATTTGACAACTTGTTATTATATTTTCCATGGTCCAATTAAGGATCGCTATGGGCGACCCACAACAAATTGAGGTTCCAATGAATATTTGAATTGAGGATGGCACGATAGTTGTTGAGATAAAGCGTGATGACTTTTCAAAAAAAAAACAAATTGACTTTTTTTTTTATAAATGCAATAATGAATTAACCAAGTAAATCTCCTAAAAAAATGTGTTGCTGCCACGTGGGGACATCAAAGACCTTTAACAAGATTTGAAATCTTTCTAAATTAGTGACAAAAGCAATCATATCTTTTTTTTTTTCAAATGCAACAATAAGTCTACCAATTAAATCTCTAAACTTTTTTTTTTAAACTTATGTTACTGCCAGCACAACCCAACACTCAACCTTTTTCTTTTTTTATTTTTTTTATTTTTTATTTTTATGTTTGTTTTACTGTTGGTTTTTTTTTCATTTTTTTGCTAGCTACCACCCTCACAAGCCACTCTTGTTTTTTTTTTTTTTTTTGGTTAATTTTGCCCTCTTTGGTTGTTTTGTTTTCTGTTTTTTATTTGTGTCCCAAGCACTATTCGTTCCTTTTCTCCTCGGGCTTGGCCCCCAAAGTGCCCGCCCCCCTTTGTGGCACCTAACCCGCTTTCCCTTTCCCATCGCTGCCTTTTTCAACGGCATTCATTTTCTGAGAAAAAAAATTTGCTGCCCAACACACACTTGGCCACTCAAGCTTAAAAAAATTCTTCTTTTACTGCTGCTCTTTCACCACACAGTCACACCCCTCAATCTCTCTCTCTCTCTCTTTATCCTTATCTATTCAAGTGTTGATCAAAGGCCTCTCCGGAGTACTCATCTTCGAATCTGATTTCACGTTTGTTCTTGTGCAGAAGCAGTTCTATGCTTTCTTTCTTCTTCACTATAAAGCTTGAACCAATAAAATATGCTCGACGACAAAGCTAAAGCAAGCCATGGACATTATTCGAATAAATCCTCATTAAAGAACAGAATAAAGGGACTGATTCAAAATCCTTACAAACCCAAATTTAAAATTCCTCTTTTTTTTTTCTTTTTTTTTTTGCTTCCAATCTAAATTTGTTAAAGACCTATGTTGATGTTGCAGTAATGATGATGATGTGTTTGATTTGAGAGTATCGATCATGGCAGCCTCTTAAAATGGGGAGGAGAAAGAGCAACGATAGTTTGAGTCCGAAACAAATACAAACGCCACCACTCATCCTAAAAGATTATTTATTTATTTAAAGGGAAAGTGAAGTAGTAGAATCCTTCTAAAAGACTGAAACAGGTCAATCTGAGCCCCTATTAAAACAATTCCTTGCCAGGGCAGCAACACAACTGTTCTATTTACCCACCATTGTGATCTTGATGAGATATACTTGTTAAGCCACAAAACCGTTGTTTTCAGGACTCTCAAGATCAGCCTAACACAACGTCAATGGGATTGCAAATTTTTCATAAAGATGGCTGTTAAATATAGGTTCAGATGGATGAACAATCATAAAATCATCATGTTTCTATGCAACCATTCGATCACGGTCACAGAGCTTCCCTCCTTTAGGTTCCCCAATAAAAACGTGTATGGGGGCTTCTCTCCAATCCTTGCTTCATCAGGTACTTCTCCAGCTTTTTGGGCTTCACCATAAGCAATACCACCGTCCTATGATATCACCACCACTGCAAACGATATCACTAGAGATACCAAACACACCACTCATCTCGCCCATTCTTCTTCCTTGATTTTAAGAACTCCAATACAATACAGATTCTCTCAAACGAGAGAGAGAGAGAGAGACGCCTCTCACTGCATTTCTTTGTTGTCCTTTCTCATTGGAGAAGGAGATGGAAAAAAGAAAAATGTGATTTTATTGTTGGCATACCACTCATCACATTGAACAAATTGGGGGTTTGACGATTGAAATCGCATTTATACTAGGAGCACACCACTTCTACAGTAAATTTAAAATGCATAGTTGATGTTGGCTAACCGTACCTTAAAATTTTTTTTTTTTTGCTTGCTATCAACGGACAGCACAAATTGCCTATTATAAAAAAAAACTGAATACATAAATAAATAAATAAAATGAAAAAAATAAAAAACATTATTTATTTTTTTATTTTAAAAAAACACTATTAACCGACAGATCAGACACACATCTAAAAAAATATCTACATATGTCAAAATCATGGTTCATTAATCATTATCCCATCCTCAATGAAATCAACCATCCTGAAACCCCGCCTTATTTAGGGTCACCTTAAATGGCCCTTGATTAAATCACAAGAATAATATGCCAAATCAGTGTGCTCAAAATCGAACCTAATAATTAATGATTCAACAAGAATAATAAATAATAAAAAAAAACGATAAACAATCAATAAAAAGAAACTAACTAAAAAATTATATAAAAAAACTAGGTCATTGGCAATATTCCCATACTTGGGGCTTTTCATGTCTGATTCTCAAAAGTCCCCAGTGGAGTCACCACTGAAAGCGCCCTCGATCCGCGGGGTACGCGGATCCGCTTTTGACTTTTGAGGTTTGGGAATCGCCACCTAATTATTACGGTCTAGGAATCGAACTTGGACTCTAAATGGATAAATCAACTAATCTACTACAGAAAATAACTGAGTTCGGGGATCAAATTACGGGGTTGGAAGGTGTTAGGCACCAACCTCGCCCAGCCAACGTCGGTCTCTACTAATTCCCAAATAAGCTATATAACTAAAAGACCTAAGTAATAATATAAAAAAAAAAGAATTTGTATACCTTTCTGAAGACAACGGTCTTTTTTCCTCAGATCTGATAGAGTAACTCTTGTACAGTACTCTCGCTTCGTTTTGTCTCCGGATCTGATTTCTGATCTTTGAGGCAAGGTATTTTTCTTAATCTGGATTCTTTAGATTTATTTTATGGATTTCTGGTGTTTCTAAAGGGCTTCTGGTGTTTTTCAAGCTAAAATTAAGGTATGAGTTTTAGGTAAGGAGTTAGGACTTCAAAATAAGGGTTTATGGGAGGTAGGGAAGCTTTTGACCTACTTCTCTTAGGATTTATTATTTGATACGAAAATAGGGTGTGGAGGCTCATATTTATAGATTTTTAAGTGTTTGTTTAGATAGAATTAATGTTTTAATTATAATTCTTTTAGTTAGAGTTATTTTAATTAGATTATTTTAGGTAGAGTTATATTTTAGTTAGAATTCTATTAAATAGAGTTATTATTTAATTAGGATTGTTAAATAGAATTATATTAATTACAAACTCTATTAGGATTTTGACTTTTGGTCTTATTGATTCACTTTAGTCTTACTTGATTGACTTTAATATCTTGGACTTTAGTCTTACTTGATTGACTTTAATTTTTTGGAGAACCCCCCTCATTCTATCTTTAATTCTTTGGACCCCCAAATGGAGGGGTTCTTGAATAAATATCTTGGCAACCATCAATAATTTTGCCTGAGAGCCTAATTGATCGAGTTTTTTTGTTCAAAATTTTAAATTAATTTTATTAATGTTTCACTTTAATTAGTTAATATTTTATTTATTAATTTCAAAATTTTTAATTATAAAAATTGTAAAATTATCGTTTTGCCCTCGGGGAGGACTTTTGCGTTTCAAGTCGATTTTTGATGTTCCAGGAAGTTTTAGAATCGATTTTTTGTAAGGAATTCAATGGGAATATTGATTTGTGTCATTTATGAAATTTTTTGTATGAAATGGTCTTGAACTTTATGAGGGGCATTTTCGTAATTTTGTCAAATTTTGTGAAAATTGACAAAATGATTTATTTGATTTCGATTTGTTGTTTTATGTGTTTGAAAGGGTTTTCCTAAGCGTATTGTGGGCTCTAGGGATATTTTGAGGTTAGGGGTATTTTGGTAATTTGGTCATTTTTAGTGATTTTTATCGTAAAGCTTTTTTTTTTCTGCAAGATGATGATTTTTTTATTTTTGAGGTTTATATTTTCCTAGCGTAGCGTGATTTCTACAGTTTTGTTAGTTCAAGATACCTCATCCGGATTTCTAAAACATATCTGGTAACAAAATAAAGCATTGGAATGATCATCCATCATTGGGAACTGTTGCAATCGGGTTGACAAGTTGATTAATCAGGCGGATGCAAAAATGGGGTGTCTACATAACCATCGTAGCGCTGATCCTGATAGAGTACGCTGGAACAACAATGTCATTTGTTCGTCACTAAGGCCCATTGTGCGCATGTTGGTGACATATACCTTTGAGATGCGTTTTTGCGCAGCCTACTCCATTGAATTTTTTCATTTTTGGCATGACAAACTTCTCGGGCAGACGGATCTTAGGGATTTGATTCAAAGCCTCTATTCCTGCTGCGATTTTGTTAATCCCTTTTATGTTCTTCACAGCTGTTTCCAACTGAGTCATTCTGCTGGCTAACATCAGATTCTCATTATAATGCTCATCATTTCCATCAAGCTCATAAACCTCTCCAGATTCTTAGCCGTGCTACCTTCCAGTCCCTTGCCTCTTTGATTGTCAGGATGGTCTCTTGTTGACTCAGAAATCTGTTCTAGCACTTCTACCTTGCTCTTTATGATGTTCATATCCATTGCAAAGATCGCCAGGATCTTACGAATTTCTACGAGTTCAGATTTAGAAGCCCTTTTTACTAATTTGCTTGGCGCAGATGTTCTTTTCAAACGACCTGACTCTCGACTCCAACTAGGTGGCAGACGCTTAAATTTGGGCGCAATAGTATCCTGAAACCCCATCAAAGGTAAATTAAGAATTGGTGGTAGGTAAGTGATCCCTTTTGATAGCATTTGCTTTTATTATTTTATTATAATTGATGAGTTGTGCTGAGATGATTTATTGTTAATTAGGGTCTTATTAAAAGAGACTTCTCATTAAAAATCATACCAATGAGACAAATGCGAACACAAAAGCAATGAGGAGACTCTCCTCTTAAAGCAAAGATGACTCGATCTAGGACCCTACATACTCTTCTAGTTCTCTCTTCTGCTTCTTGAATGCTTGTTGATCTTCTGATTCAATAAGTAATCGATGGTCCCAAGCGGTAGCTATGTGTTCTACCAAGTGCATAGTCAGCTTCTTAATAGGATGTCGATTCCTCATGAACATTGTGATCCATGGAGGGAATCCTATCTGTCTTGGTATCGTCCTTGGGCAATAAAAAGATGTATTCAGTAGACCAGTGAGCAATACATGATCAGACCCTTTTGAAGCAAGCACGGTGCCTTCATCCATTCTTGATCCCAATCTATCCCAATTTACATCTTGTGTAGTCAAATTTGAGAGCCAGTCCTTCCAGTCTTCTTCTATGGATGCAAAATCCACCAATGTTTTCTTTCTTGTGAATTTTTCCCATTTACTTTCCTTGATTTGCGGGAATTCTGTGATGCGAAGTCGGATACATAACCATAGATAAAGCAGATGTGGAACTCCTCGAAATCCTGCCTCTCCTGGTGCATTCTCATTTGATAATCCCTCAAAAGTCTCGGTGAGTATTGTAGGGGCTGGGTTAACTTTATTTTTAAGTTGTCCAGTAATATCTACGAAGAAGCCCGGCAACTGATGACCCATCTTAAATGAAACCAGAAAATATGTTGAAAATACCCCTAAACATAAAGTAAAATCTCTGGCCTTCCTGTGAGATTTCGGAGCGAAATCCCCAGGATTTTCTTGTTCAGGAGTTTGGTGTACTTCTAGGAATCTCCGTATGTTCAGTAAAACATGATCTGTGAATTTTCTTACTTTTTTTTGGCTTAACTCCTAATCCTTTCGAGAGTTCTTTTGTAAAATTTTGGAGATTTCGAGATGAAGAATCATTGGACCCAATGTGCTTATCCCCATAATATTACAATAATTTTCATGAGTTGGACAAAGTGTGACTGAATCAAAACGGAATACGTGGTAATTCGGGTCCCATAAATTGGCCGTGGCACATAAGAAGTTCCAATTGACAGTTACTGACTTGAGAGAGAATACGCTTTGAAGTCCATATGCACCAAAATTGTACTTTTCGACGGTGGTGAACGCATCTAAAGCTCTTTCCATTAACACTTGTATATCATCATGAGCCATCTAACTAAAAAAACTAACTCTCATTACTGACATATTTAAAAACAAGCCACGTCCAATTTTTTTTTTTTTGGTATGATCTTTAATGTGATTCAACTATTTTAATTTAAAGAAAGGTCTGATCTATTGAATATAATTGGTCAGAAATAGAAGTTCAGTTACCACATTCAGACCGATTCTATCCAATGGATTCAAAAAAATAATATATCACCTAATTGACATTTAATTGAACCAATTAACTCGATTGACTCGTATATTGATCCGAAAAATCAACTTAGCAATTGGGCTAATGGGTTGGAAAATGATTGCCCAACACAATTTTTTCAATTACATTTATTGGGTTGGACCGATATTGTGGATTCCATTTGAGCGATGTGGATCGGTCCACCCACTTACCTTTTGGTTAGTTTAGAGAAAAGCAACCTGGGAGCACTTATGGTCGATTCGAGTCCTGGCCTAATAGGACCACACCTAAGTTCTAGGATTTCTATATGATTGAGGCTAGGTTAGGACAAAGCTTAGGTCACTTCAGCTCGAAACACCGATATACTATTCCAGTTTTACTTGGTCAAGCAGTATGTGGTGCTCCAGTTTGATATACCCGAAGGTACTGTACTGAAGTTGTAGCGTTTACAGGCGTCCCCCGTATCCCGAAGGACTAGGTTAGCTTAGATCCGGCTATTGGGTTTATAAGGACATGACATGATGCAAATATGCGTATGCATGCTCGTGAGTGTGTGCAAAGGGACAAAGTGTGTCCGGGGCATTTTTCGTAAATATCCGACCATTCAAATTAAATACATCCAATCATCAAACCAATCAACAGAGATAAATAATTGAATATATCTAATCACATGCCAATGAAAAAAAGGATCAAATCTAGCCTAATCTAAGAGTCTCATTGAGTCAACAAGGTTGACTCGAGGAATGATTCGACCTAAGGATGGTCATGGATCGGATCAAGTTTGACCCTAAAGGTCCCTAGTGGAGTCGCCACTGAAATAGCCTCGACCCGTGGCCGTCCGCTAAATAGCAGATAGGAGTCTGATTACGTATCTCAAAGATTTTTAAAGAATCAGGAGTCGTCACCTAGTTTAGGTCTAAGAGTCAAAATTAACTCCAAATGGATATGGGTCGGTCTGCAGATCAGAGAGATGGGTAAGGGGTCAGGTTACGGGTTTCGGAAGGTGTTACGCACTGAACCCGTCTGATCAAGATGATCAGTCTCTATTGCGATCCAAAAATATCCTACTGTCAACATTTAAAGACTAAAAGTCAAATTAGGATCCAATCATCATCAAATAACTTCAGATTTACTAAATAAATTCTACGGCTAAAATAATTACATGGATTCTTAAATTTCGCATAATAGAATCCCACGATTTAATAAGGTTTACGTGACGCCAAAAATTAATGGATTAATTCGATCATATTTTGAATAACATGAAATCGATTTTCAATGCCACGTATACAACATTAGTGAATTGGTTCATTGACGATATTTTATCAAAGAAATTCGATTTTTTGAATCGCCACATGCATTAAAATCAGTAAGTTGACTCACATATATATTTTTTTAAAGAAATTCAATTTTTGAAATGCCACGTGTATTAAATCGATGAGTTAAACCCATATGCCCAATTTTTATAAAAAATCGATTCAAACTTCCAATGCCTCTAAGATCAGTGAGTCGACTCACAATTTTATTAATCAAAAGAATCTTGAATTTTTTTTTTTGGGAATTGCCACGTGTGTTAAATCGGTGATTTAACCCACGTGCCTAATTTATAAAAAATTCGATTCAAATTATCAATGTCCCCACAATCAGCGAGTCGACTCGTAATTTGTTAATCATAAGAATCTTGATTTTTTGGGAATTGCCACGTGTATTAAATCGGTGATTTAACCTACGTGCCTAATTTATAAAAAAATCGATTCAAATTTTCAGTGTCCCTAAAATCAGTGAGTCGACTCGCAATTTTTATTGTGAAAATCTTAATAAATTTTTTTGAAAATCGCCACGTGTATTAAATCAGTGATTTAACCCACGTGTCTTATTTATAAAAAAATCAATTCAAATTTTCAATAACCCCAAAATCAGCGAGTCGACTAGTTGATTTTCATTGAGAAAATCGATTTTTTTTTTATTTTTCGTGTATTCACAAATTTATGAATTGATCAATACCAATATTAATGAATTGACTCAATAACATAAAAAATCGATGAATTGACCCGATAATCTTAACTCCAATGAGCCGATTCATCAACTTGATATTAGCAAGTTGATTCAATCAATTTATCAATAAAAAAAATGAACGAATTGATTCACTAATATTTCAAAAATTTAAAGTTGGCCATTAGTGGCACGTATACCCCAAAAATTGGTGAATTAATTCATATGTATACAAAATCAAGAAACAATAAAAAATAAAATGAAGAAAAATAATAAAAATAAATAAATAAATAAATAAATAAAATAAAAAAAATAAAATAGAATAAAATAAAAAATTACCTTTATCAAATAATTTTGGATGCGTGGATTCCTTCAAAAAGAACTCGAAATAATGTGTGAGTAGTTGTTGTGATCCCGCTATCTTTTAAGAAGCCGAACTCTTGGATGAAAGGGTAGTTATGGAGAGATGGCAGAAGAAGTGGGGAAGAAAGAGGGAGTGAGGGTTGAGGACATTGGAGAGGGGAGATGAAGAGGAGTTGAAGACGTGGCTGCTGTGTGGGTGAAGAGAGCAGTTGGAGAAGAAGAAGAGGAACACGTGGGGAAGAAGAAGAAATGTGGGTCTTTTATTTTTCTTTTTCTTTTTATTAATTTTTATTAAATTTTTTTTTTAATAGAATGAGGGAGGAATCCCACGCTACTCGTACTTCAGTAGCTTATTGTCACTGAATTCTAATTGGTTGATTTGATTTGAATTTCGAAATTGTCAACAGTTTGATTTGTTTTAATTTGAATTTGCATTTGGTTTGATTTCAATTTGATTTTAAATTTTGATTATTCGATTAAAATTTAATTTGATTTTAATATTGGTTGTTGGTCGATTTGATTTTATTTTGATTGGTTGATCGATTCGATTTAATTTTTTTATTTTTTTTTAACTTGATTTGATTTTGATTTTGAATTTTAATTGCGATTGGATTTTGTAGATATTTTAATTTGATATTTAAGTTTGATGTTTAAATTTTGATTTTGTATTTTAATTGACATTTAATTTGATTTTAAATTGTTGTTACATTTTGAATTTTAATTTGATTTTGCTTAAATTTTAGTTTAATTTTCAATTTGAATCTTATTTTGATTTTTGGTTTAAATTTGATTTGAATTTTAAATTGGTTTCTTCGTTGGATTTTTGTTTGATTTCAATTTGAATTTTATTTTCCTAGGGATTAGGGTCTCTATGTTAGAGTTGGATATTGAGGGGTATTTTGGTCTTTTTGACGATTTTTACAGATTTTTCTCGAATTTCTCTGTTTTCATCAATTTGGGTCTCGTTAGACTCGAAATCACATTCTAAGTGCAATGGAGGTACTTTCGAGATTTTTCAGAGGTTCGAAATTTATGAAGGGTATTTTCGTCATTTTTGTGATTTTTACAAATTTTTAGAGATTTCTCTGTTTTCATCGATTTGGGTCCCGTTAGACTCGAAATCACATTCTGAGTGTAATGGAGGTACTTTCAAGATTTTTCGAAGGTTCGAAATTTATGAGGGGTATTTTTGTCATTTTTGTGATTTTTTAGATTTTTACGATTTCAGCGTAAGGTTTCTTTCGGTCACCGTGTGAGTATTTCTAAGTTCTAAAATTATATTTCCTAGTGTAGCGAACCTAAGCATACATGCTTGCTAAATCGGATGTAAGGTTTAGCGATCCTAAGCGTGTGCAAATTTCTATGTCGATTTGTGACGAGTAGGGGGGATGGAAAGATTAGAAACAGAAGGATCAAGCAGTACTCACAAGCCTTTGAGTTCTTTTATATTTATCATTAGGAATCCATCAAAATCAGGTGACGAATTGTCGAATTACGCAGATGCAATAATGGGGTGTCTACAATATAAACAACAAATTAAGACTAAATAAATAATTTTGTCAATTTTTACAAAATTTGACAAAATTACAAAAATGCCCTTATAGGGTCCATGATTATTTCACGTCAAAAACCTATAAGTGACACAAACCAATACTCTTATTGAATTCCTTATGAAAAATTGATTTCAAAACATCCCAAAACGTCGAAAAATATCATCTCAACGTAAAAATCCTTTTTGAGGTCAAAATGATAATTTTTTATTCCTAAAATTTGAAATTCTGAAACTAATAATTAAAACATTAATTAACGTAAAGTAAAATCTTAATAAATTAAATTAAATTTTTTTAACAAATAAAATCAATTAATCAAGCCCACAGGTCAAATTTTAAGTGGTGGCCCATTTATTTAAGTGGGGCCCACATGATATTTAATAAAGAACCTTCCACTGAGGGTCCAGAAGAATTAAAAATATAATTTAAGAAAAAACCATCCATTGGAGAATTATCCAAAAACTTAAAAAAAATCCTCATTTTACGTAAGTCAAAATTTAAAAATCAAAATTTTAATAAAATCTAATTAAATCTTAATTGAAACAACTTAATTTTATCTCTAAGTGACCTAATCCCAAAATCTAATATCAAACCCTAATCTCCCAAAAGATCTTTAAAAATGGGCCTCCACCACATAAATTTGGAGGTCAAGAAAAATCCTTGGAAAGAGAAGTCAAAAACTCTCCTAAGACTTTCCAAAATCCTAAATCTAAAATTCCAAGTCCATACCTAACACTCAAACTCTATTTTTAATCTAAAAACACCCAAAAAAGTCAAAAAATATTCAGATCTAATAGGAGAAAACCTTATTTCGGAAATCAGAAGCAGATCTAGAGATAGAGATAAAAATGGAAAGATTCACACGAGGAATGCTCTCCACTAGTTCTGAGGGAATCGACGTCGTAATCACCCAAGTAAAGAAGGTAATTTTTTTATTTTAATTTTTAGACAATTTTTTTTCTTGCAATGTAAAACTTTTGGGAAAAGTAGCGAACGTTCAACGTTCGCCAGACGGGATTGGTGTCTAACACCTTCCAATCTTGTAATGTGATCCCTGGACCCATTTTTTTTTTGATTTTTTGTAGTTCAATACTTTTTATCCGGTTAGAGTCATGTTTTGGTTTCTACACCATAAAACTAAGTGGCGATTCATAAAAAATAAAAAGCAAATGCGCACCAACGGATCGGAGGCACTTTCAATGGTGACTCTGCTAAAGACTTATTTGAAGATCAAACTTGAAAATTCCAAATATTAATGCATTGCAAAATTGACCTAGTTTTTTTTATTTATTTATATATATATATATATATATAGATATATATATATATATATATATATATATATATATATATATATATATATATATATATATTATATATATATATAATTTTTGGGGATTTCATTTTGAAAGTTTTTTTTCTCTCTACGGTCTAATCGAGGATCACCTTAGGTGATACAAAACATTTCAAGATTTCAAAAAGTAATGAATTGAAGATAGAATGGTGGTTATTAGGATGAGGAAAAGTATATTAAAAAAAAAAATCAAAGCAGACTCTCTCTGTTTCTCTCACACAGTCATAGTCTCGTAATCATCTATCCTCATTTCTCTTTAAACCCATAGCATTGTTTCTCAAAATCTTTCAGAACTTGGAAGAGAATTTGTTCAATTGAGCTTCATTGTGAAAGTTGGCATCATCATGGCCTTTGGTTTTCATCTCTAATTCATACGGTTTTGTCAGGTAAAGTCAACCTCTCTTATATAATTATACCTCAGTGAGTGAGTGAGTGAGAGAGAGAGAGAGAGAAAAGTTGATTTTTGCCAAAATTAGTTTTTTTTTATACTATTTGACTTAGAGAGAGAGAGAGAAAGAGGCTGATTTTTGTGAAAATTTAGTTTTTTTTATATTATTTGACCTCTCCAGCATCTTGGTTTAATTTATTTATTTTGATTAGTTTTTTTGAGCTCTCTTTTATTTATTTATATTTTTTTTTTTTTTTGTGTGTGTGTGTGTGTGGTTTTAGCCTGATTGTGAAACATGATCTTTGTTTGTCTCCTTATCTTAAAAGTTGAACTTGTTTTTTTTAATCCACAAAATTGTTTTTGATTGTCTTGTCTTATCTGTAAACTTACTGATTTATGTGTCTGTGAAGAAGGGGGCCACAAAGAATCCAAATACCATGTTATATCTACCTTTCAGAAGCTGTTTCTGAAGCATGTGAAGGCATGTGTTCTTGAATTCATCTTTGTTTCATTTCTTTCTTTGTTTGAATCTATTTCTTGTAAATTCAAAACAAACATCAGATTGTTAGCCTCAAATTAGAGAGAGAGAGAGAGAGAGAGAGAGAGAGAGAGAGAGAGAGAATTTTGGGTTCTTGGAATCAGGATGATTGATTTCCCATCCTATTTCGGTGGAAAGTAGAGTGTTGGTCATAAATTAATTGAACTGCACTTGTATGAGTATCAAGACAGCAAAACTCTTGCTGGAAAGCATGTTTTCAAGATCGCGCACAAGCTTTTTGGACTTGATTTCTGGAGACCAATTGGATTTCCCTCCAACTCCTCGAACCCTTCCACGGGTGATGACTGTCCCTAGAATTGTATCTGACTTGGGTGGTAACGGTAATAATAATGGACATTCTGACGTTCTTTCAATTGTTTGCTATAAGCAGATAATTATTTTAGAAAATTTTCTCCCACTTCATGCTCAAAGAGATACAAAAACTGGTGGATGACGCTTCAGTTTGGGTGAGGATTCACTTCTCTTACAAATGTAGGATAGTTTGTCATCTAAAACAGATGTTATTTTTGTGGGCTCACTGAAAACTCTTATAAATACCACTGAAACAAGATCATACCGTTGGGGTGGCTATAGGAATTTGTGGTTTCCTATTGGTGCGCACCATCTACATCAACCCTGAAGTTAGGGTGAACAAAGAAAGTAGAATTGCGGGGGTATTGGATAACAATCTAACATTGCGTTTTTTTTTTAATTAATAAAAAAAATAGTCCTTTTTTGTTTTGATTAACATAGTTCATTTTTTTCTTCCCCGCCACCCCCCTCCACCCCACCCCACACACACAAAAAAGAGATTTGCTTGCAACCCACTCTATTGAGACTTGAGAATAATTTTTTTTAAAGTCACTATTGTCACTCCAATTTTTACATATAACACATCCCCAAGGATGTTAGTTAATACTTTTTTGATTTCAAACGTATAAGTTGGTGTGATAGTAGAATCTTTACTCTTTTATACTGGATGGTGTTTTTAGGTTTATTTAATAATTACTAATATTGTTTAAAAAAAAAAATTCAATTTGCTTAAAATAAGGGAAAATAAGGGTCTTTTTGTTTTGTTTGGTAAAATATAATTCAATTAAAAAAAAGAGTTTTAATGCCTATTTCAATATTGGGTCTGATTGATTATTCTTTGTGATATACTCATTGATTGCACATCTAAAATGCCATGATCCCGATAGATATATTTTCGATGTGCTTGTCTTGATCTTAATTTCGATGCTATGGATTTTGTGCGTTCTAATCAATATTTATGTGATATCCATATGTTGTTGGTTTGATTTGGCCCACGGGCCCATTCATCTGAAAATGCCCCAGGCACACCCCACTCTATTTGCACACACCACTAGCACGTTTAAATTACATTGCATTGCATGCTTGCATGTCCCTTTTAGCCAACGTGATTAAAATCATAACTTCAATCATGTACCTCTATGGTATATAAAATTGGGACATCAGTACCGTTAGATCAGGTGATATATTGATGCACCCACGTTGGAGCGACCTAAGCCTTTGTCCTATTGTAAGTCGCAAAGTCACATGTTCCGATTGCCAACGTAGTATTAGTATGTGGTCGGTCACCTTGTAGGACGCTAAACAATTTATGAAAGCTACAACCCTATACTCATACCTATATAGCATATCAAACCAAGTTATCACGTACCGTCTGATTGAGTATGCTCGAAAGATATATAGGTGCACTTGGGCAGATAAATTGCATTGCATGTAGTAAACCTAGAGTCTACAAACCCCCCATAGGTCACGACTCGAACTTATTGTGGGTATTCCCGGGTTGCGTTTTTTGAAATAGACTTTTCAAATGTTAAGATCAGGAAATTACAATTTTGTCCTCAAGATGACCAAACTTTTGTTTAATTTAACTCAAGGCTATCATATCGTTTGGTGCACTAACCCAATAAAGAATCCATTTTAAATGTGGCAATGATTCATAATGACCTAGTCCATCTTGGTCAAACAATCACAATGAGTTGGACCATTCAAATCAAAATGGTATTCAAACATTTTTTTAATTCGGGTTCCAACCCATTTCAAAAGAAGAAAAATATTTTTTAAAGGAAAAAAAAAATGAAGAAAAACATTAAGAAAAACATTTTTACAAAATATCTATTTTTTGCATGGACTTTGGAAAATTACAGAAATATATTTTTCTAATGAAAAAATGACTTACAAAAATCTATTTTTTGCATAAACCTTGGAAAAAATACTAAAGTACCATTTTGTGTCAAATCAAGATGTTAGTCGCAAGCAACAATCCAATCGACCAGTTGGTCAGAACAACCATCACAAGGATGTACATTGTAGAAAAAATAAAATTTGGGAATTCATGTTGAGATGTGTACTTTACTTCCATGAGTTTGAGATAAATTGGAACATTTTGTGTGCTATGGCTAAGTGTTGGAACTCTTATTTCCATATTTTTCGTATTGGGCATATGTACTTATTTCCTACTGATGAGAAGTATTGTGACATCATAGGGATATCTACTTCAGGAACTCTAGTTAGGCCCTTGTTGAAGATAAGATATTGTGGTGACCTCACCATAGGACTAGACATTTCAAAAGAAGAAGCCAAGACCCTAGTCCATAATGGGAAATTTTTATTGGGCCTGTACCACTCTCGCAGTCATCTTATCAATGTAAAACCAAAATCTTGACGAGCCATTAGAGATTATCGATTGTGTTTAGGAATCTTAACCCTATACATATCGACATCAAAAAATGATGGTCAAACCATCCCGAATCCTTCATTGACATAGCTTTCCAACTCTTAGAAAAAGCCAACCATGTACCTCTCATTCTAGTTGAAACCTTCTAAGGTCTAGATGCCATGAAAGATGATGAGGGAGAAGGCTTTAAAGGAAATCCCCACCTACTTTATATGTGGTTTTGTGATAGTCTTAAAATTGTAGACCTTCCTTCAACCCTTGAGTATGGACTAGAACATTTTTTCAAAAGAAACTTGATAGTGTGTCACAACTCAGTCAAGGCTTAGAGCAAATGGTTGGATTCTCGTCTCGTCCGTCATATTGATTTGAGGTGCCCTTGGTGGATGACAGACTATCTTGTTCTGGGTACCAAAGGATCCTAATATGTCCGTCTGATCGGACTGGAGGAGACATCTTTTTACAAACTTAATTTGATCCTAGAACAATACAGAGTGCCTATAGATTTCTCTTTGCCTTAACACAAAGCTTTCTTCCCTCCCGAACCATTGATTTAAAAGCTAGTGCATCTTATTGAGAAAATTTGGAACAAGCGTATATAGGGTATCTAGATGGACCAACAAAGCTTAAGGAACCGGTTGTTACAGCTAAGATAAGTAAGTTGATTGTCTTAGAAATCCTGATGACTAGCAAAACAAAGTCAAACATCCATGTAAAAAATAGTTTAAATCAAAAGTTTTCAATAGTTCAATAAAATTATTTTCTTTTTAAATAATCATTGCATGAATGAATTTTTAATGGATTTGTGCACAAAATTCGATAAAATCTCAAGATTCATTAAAATATTATCTAGGAGGTAATACTAAAATTGATTAAATTCACTTTCGATGGGGTTACAGGGTTATCATTACACCTAAGCTCAAGCGTCCACCTCTTAGTTGGGGTCGTAAGTTCGGTTGGTTAGAATAGACGTTAGCACCAAGTCACCTGTCAGAAATTCCCTTAGAATATCTCAATATTGTCCAGTTGTTCCCTGAAGATCACAAGGCCTCAGTCCTATTGGTTGGAAATAACGTCTTGATTTCTCAGTTTATAGTCAAGCTTGTTGTGTGTGGGTAAAGTATCTTTTATGAGTCTTGAGTCCAATTTTTTTTATCAATTCACTAATTTCATGTTTTCTTTAGATCTAGTCTACTTTTTTCTATTGAGTCGAGTTAGTTTGTCGAGTCTATAGAGGTGTTTGTTGCCCCATTTGAATTTGATTTGATAAAGGAAATTTTTTAATACCTAGAGCGCATTAATGAATTAACTAGTAATCTAACTTCAAGGGGAGATTCCTCTAACAAGAAACCCCTACTTGAATTAGTTGAATTACTTGAATGAGAAGATAAATGTCGAAGAAGTAAAAATCATTAATCTCGGAACAAAAAATAATTCCCAAGAAATTTAGATAGAAACCATTCTATCCCCAGAAAAACATAAGGGGATAATGTATTTACTCAAAAATTTTAAAAGGCTTATTCGTATGATCCTATGAGGATATGTTAGGTGCAAACTTGGGTGTTATCCGATATGAAATAAATACTCGTTCGATGAAATAGAAATACTAATGAGATTAAAGAAGATCTTACAAAATGTAGTAGTACTGGATTTCTCAACATGGTAGAGCTCCCAGGATAGATTACTATTATCAAACCAATAGAACAATTGAAGCAATTAACAAAGATCTTGAAATCATCATCATAAAGAAGTGTCGGTCACACCAAGATTGACATAAAAAATTATATTTCGCACTCTTCGACTCGATCCTCTATGGAAGCTGCTTAATTTCTCTGATATATGGCATAAAAAAAGTTTTTGGAATAAACATCCTGTCTCTCAGGATCTTGATAAAAATGTGATTTTCAGAAGTAGATTGGGTCTATCATTGGTACGAAGAACTAAACCTAATTGAAGAAAAATAAGTTAAAGTTCTGTACCACGTACAAACTTGTTAGAGAAGAGTTGCTAACGTATTTGACAAGAAGGTTAAAGTTTGCTACTTGCAAGTTGGGGATTTGATAGTCAAAGAGAATCGAGCATCTATTTTTGACCCTAGAGGGAAGTTCAAACCCAATTAGAGAAATTTATTCATCATCAAAGAAACACTGTCTGGTAAAACCATCAGACTTCAAGATCACGATAGTGTTGAACTACCAGAACCAACAAACCTTGACTAAATCAAACCGTACTATATTTAAAGAGGCCATCTTTGACCGAACCAATTTTTCTTGTTACCGAGCTCAATGTCTCCCTTCTCAGTCCTTTGTAGTCTTTTTCTAAAAAATAAAATAAGAGAG
>NW_028237435.1:0-25582 GCF_017979445.1 Akebia trifoliata
AACTTTTATCCCTAGTCTTCCATTCTTCCAATGACTGATGTATGACCAACGCTGAATCCCCGAAAACCTCAATTTCTGTAATGCCCAGGTTCAAAGCAGCTTCGAGCCCTGCGATGCACGCCTCATATTCAGCCGTGTTATTAGTGTTCGAAAAAGCTAACTTAATAGCGATAGGAATATGACACCCTTCTGGAGATAACAAGACTGCCCTTATTCCATACCCATTTTGATTGGTTGCTCTATCAAAGTATAACTGCCATGTTTGGTTCTGCGGTTCTTCTTTAACGTGCAAGATGTTCTCATCTGGGAATTGATCGACATGCCTTATTCCTTCTACTACAGGGTGATCTGCCAAGTATTCTGCTACAGCTCTCCCTTTGATGGATTTCTGCGTAACATGCGTGATGTCCAACTTTGATAGCAACAATAACCATCGTGCGGTTCTCCCTGTCAATGCCGGTTTCTCAAAAAGATACTTGAGAGGATCCATCCGAGATAATAGGATAATTGAATGAGACA
Organism: Akebia trifoliata; assembly: GCF_017979445.1. NCBI lineage: Eukaryota > Viridiplantae > Streptophyta > Magnoliopsida > Ranunculales > Lardizabalaceae > Akebia > Akebia trifoliata. Next base: position 520 of record NW_028237435.1, read on the forward strand.
GCATATAATGCCGGAGTCTCTGAGTAGCCCATACCAATGCTAAGCAGGTTTTCTCCAAGGATGAATATTTTCGTTCATACTCTAACATCTTCTTACTGATGTAGTAGATGGCCCTTTCTTTGCGAGTATCTTTGTCATACTGTGCAAGCATGCATCCCATAGCTTCTTCTGTGACTGATAGATAAAGAAGAAGTGGCTCACCCGGTGTAGGTGGGACCAAAATAGGTGGGTTTGAAAGATACTCCTTGACTTGGTCGAAAGCTTTTTGACATTGCTCATTCCAAACTGTTGGCTCATTCTTCTTGAGAAGCTTGAAAATAGGTTCACAGACATTGGTAAGTTGAGCGATGAACCTACTAACATACTGGATTCTGCCCAGAAAACCTCGAATCTGCTTTTCAGTCTCGGGCGGTGGCATCCCTTGGATAGCTTTAATCTTTACAGGGTCTACTTTGATCCCTCTCTGACTGACTACAAACCCCAATAACTTTCCAGAAGTTACTCTGAATACACATTTCTGTGGGTTAAGGCAGAGTTGGTACTTTTGAATCCTTGTGAGAAATTTTTCTAACGCTGTAACATGCCCTAGTCGTTTTTTGGATTTGACTATCATATCATCTACATAGACTTCGACCTCTTTGTGTATCATGTCATGTAGTAAAGTCGTGACTGCTCTTTGATAGGTAGCTCCAGCGTTCTTCAAACCAAAAGCCATGACCTTGTAGCAGAAGGTCCCCCACTGTGTGATGAATGACGTCTTTTGCATATCTCAAGGATCCATCTTTATCTGATTGTACCTTGAAAATCCATCCATGAAAGACAACAACGCGTGTCCTGCTGTACTGTCTACTAGAACATCTATGTGTGGTAAAGGGAAACTATCCTTTAGGCTTGCTTTGTTTAAGTCTCTAAAATCCACACACATTCTAACTTTTCCATCCTTTTTCGGCACTGGGACGACATTGGCAATCCACTCAGGGTATTCTACTACTTCCAAAAATCCAGCGTTAATCTTCTTCGTAACTTCTTCTTTGATTTTCAAAGTCCATTCCGGCTTCATACGTCAAAGTTTCTGTTTGATTGGTCGAGCATCAGGATATAACGGAATCCGATGTTGGACAATATCTTTGCTTACCCCCGGCATATCCTCGTAAGACCATGCGAACACGTCTTTGAACTTTCTGAGCAAGTCTACTATCCCTTTGCGTTCATCGGGAGATAAAGTGACACCTATACGAATTTCTTGAGGACTTTCTTTTGTTCCGAGGTTGATAACCTCTACTTCCTCTATTAGAGGTTGAGCTTGACGTTCATCTTCTTGTTTAAGTAATTTGATTATTTTAGGGGGAGGTTCTTCGTTAGAAGACTCTCCCTCCGAAACCAGATTATTAGTTGAATTATTATTGCGCTCGAGGTAATCAAAAATTTCTTTCATTTCATTGAAAAGAGATGGGGTAACAGGACTCATTGCAAACTTGACAGACTCACTCGACTCAGTAGGAAAAACAGACTCACTAGAAATAACAGACTCAGCAGAAACAACTAACTTACTCGACTTATCAAAAATAAATGACTCGACTGGCATGTCAGACTGAACAGGACTAATGGGACTGACAGACCCAGCCTTGACATGCAACACAGGACTGATTACATGATAGTTTGATAGAGACCCAACAGCGGGTTTGATTATAGACTGAGGATTTGGGATTCCTTTCTCAACTGACAACACTAAAATACTATGGTCTTCAATGAATAGCCTATCGATGTTGAGGGAGTCTAGATCGAGCTGCCAGTCTTCAACTTTCTTCTCCTTAACTTCTATGCTTGCTTCCTTTTCGGGCCATTCCATGCCAAAGAAGATTTCAAACCCCGGCTGACGAGTACCTGTGATGTGATCAATGAACGGCTCTAGGAACCCACAGTAGCGGAAGTTTTCTCCTTCTTTTACAAAATAACCATTGAGAGTCTTTCGATAGGGCTTCATTTTGATGAGATCTGCGGTACGCCTTTGCCTTTTAGCGATGGCCTTATCCCGTTTTGTCTTCCAGTATTGGGCCCAATCTTCCTTAGTAGGCTTATACCCTAGTCCGAATGTGCCAATGGCCCCTTTAATCACTGGTGCCTCTTTAACACCTTGCTGCTTGCGACCTAAGCCCATACCAGGGAAAAATCTCATTTTCTTGAATGTATTGGCCATGCAACAATTATAGGTATTTTCCATTGGAAAATACTCTTTCATGGCTTGATCCCATTGGACTGAGTATATCTTTTCAAATTCGAACCCACTGAGCTCTATCCCCTGTCGTTCTGGTTGAATCTCAAGCAACGGCTCATCCTTAGCCTCAGTATTATTTATGATCCCTACAATTTCAGCATCTCCATGAAGAGTAATCACCAGCCCATCCTTGATAAATTTGACCTTTTGGTGTAACGTAGAAGGGATGGCTTTGATCTGGTGTAACCATGGTCTCCCTAACAGTAAATTGAAAGAAGACTGGATGTCAATAACTTGAAATTCCACAGGGAATTCGACTATGCCAGTGGACAGTCGAAGGTGCAAAATTCCCAGTACATCCCTCTTGGTATTATCATATGCTCTAACACCTTGATTAGTAGGTTTGAGATCTTCAGCCTTAAATCCGAGACAAGTAGCCATTTTAAACGGGCAAACGTTTAGTGTACTCCCGTTATCAATCAAGACTAAAGGTACCCTCATTCCGTTACAGTCAACTGTAATGTGCAGCGGCTTAGTATGGCTTGCCCCTTCTTTTGGGAGATCTGAGTCCGAAAAGGATAGGATATTCTCCACGTAAGTTGCCCCCACTATACTGGCCAGCTGATCTGGAGAAGTATCAAGGGAGACTTGGGCTGTGTTTAGTGCTTTGAGAACAGCCTCCCTATGAGCAGTGGAAGCCATGAGTAAACCCCATACTGAGATATTGGCCCCTGATTTTTTCAACTGTTTGATCACAGAGTTATCTTCTTCGATATTTTCCTTAGTGGGATCTTCTCCCTCTTTTCTTGTTAGGGCTGCAGGATTATCAACACAGAGTTCTTGTGGCTTAAAAACTCTTCCACCTCGAGTCATATGTCTAACTTCATCACAGAAAAGAGAGAAGGGCTCATCTTCTTCAGTCAACACGTATGGATCTTCATTTGTTAAAGGTACAGGGTTTTTCATATTCATTTGGGCCAACAAGTAACTAGTGAACGCGGGACTATCGTAACGAGGCGAAGACAAACAATAGGTATCATCCGAGGTTAAATCGAATGGTTCATAGTTTGTGGTGAAAACCTCGTCAGTGAAGGCTATCCCGGCAATGGGGTAACTGGGCGGTTTAACTTGGGTTGGATGGATGAGAGAAACAGGGTCGAATGGTAATGGGGTGTGAGAAATCATGTTTAGGGTCGGTGGAGGTTGATAGGTAGGTAGTGGATTAGTGGTGACATTTGGTGGGCTAGGGATCGTGATCTTTTTGTTATCAATAAGGTTTTGAATGGCATGGCGTAGGGTGATACATCGATCCGTGTGATGGCTAGGATTTTGATGAAATTCACAGAATAAGTTGGGGTTGTGTCCGGCTGGCAAGGGATTTGGTAAAGGTTGGGGTTGAATTGGGGTAAGCAACCCTTTCTTCAACAGTTTGTGCAAAGCTACGGTAAGGGTCATCCCTAGATTGATAAATTGTCGCGGAGTTCGAGGTTTACTCGGGTGAACCTGGTTATTATTCCGGGCTGGGGGTTGAGCTGGGGTAACTGAGGTATTGGCGATGTAAGTATGGTTGATGTTGGGTTTGGGAACATACGGTTTCTTAGGCTTGTTATCTGGGGGGTTAGAAAGGATTCCAGAGGTAAATGCATCCTCAAGTTGGCTCCCTGCTTGCAACAATGATTCAAAAGTAGGGAGGTATTGGGCCACTAGGTGTTGAGCATATCCTTGAGAGAGGTTCTTTAGGATAATTGCTACTTGTTCCTTCTCCGAAGGTCTATCCCACATTTGAGAAGCCTTGGCCCTTCAGCGACCAATGAAATCAGTGAATGTCTCCCCATTTTTTTGTTTAGTTGCTTCCAAATCCCTTCTTGAAGTCTCAATTTCGGTACTGTACTTATACTGATGCCAGAAGGCCTTTGACATGTTTTCCCATGTACCCACAGTAACTGGATCTTGAGACATTAGCCACCGTAGTGCTGATCCTGATAGAGTTCTTTGGAACAACAATGTCATTTGTTCGTCGCTGAGCCCCATAGTGCGCATGTTGGTAACATACACCTTAAGATGTGTTTTCGCACACCTTGTCCCACTGAACTTGTCCATTTCAGGCATCACAAACTTTTCTGGCAAATGGATTCTAGGGATGCGATTTAAAGCTTCAATGCCTACTGTGATTTCATCAATACCCTTTATACTTTTCATCGTTGACTCCAATTGAGACATTCTATTAGATAATGCCGGATTCTCATCAACATACTCTTCATCTCCGTCGAGCTCGAAGACTTCCCGTGGATGTTTCTCTTCAACGTTTTTCCCTTTTGGGTCATCTAAAGGAATTCCCGTCGATACCGAGGTCTGTTCCAACATTTCCACTTTACCTTTTATATTGCTGATATCATGGGCAAAGGCTGCCAAGATCTTACGGATATCTGTGAGCTCAGATTCTGAAGCCATCTCTGCTTGTTGACTTGGTACTGTGGTTCTTTCTAACCGACTGGACTTACGACTCCAACTAGGAGGTGGACGCTTGAGTTTGGGCACAATGATAATCCTTCATGACCCCATCAAAGGTAGATTTAGTCAATTTCAGTATTACCCCCTTGATAACATTTTTAAGAATCATTTTATTGATGTTTGTGCACCAATCCATTAATTAATCCATTCACACAATGAGTATTTGAAAAGAAAATAAATATTTATTCGAAAAGAAAGATAGTTTTATTGAAAATGATAAACAATATGTTCTTATTAAAACATCTTTCAACAAATTTGTTTTGAACTATTTTTACATGGACGCTTGGCTTTGTCTTGATGGTCATCAGGGTTGCTGTCAGGCTTGACCCTCTTGGCTCTAACAACTGGCTCTCTGAATTCTGCTGGTCCGTCTGGACACCCTAAGATGCGCTTGTTCCAAGGTTTCTCAATGAGGTGTACTAACTTTTCAGTTAAAGGCTCGGGAGAAAAGAAAGCTTTGTGTTGAGGTAAGGATAACTCTGTAGGTACATCATACTGTTCTGGGATTAGATTAGGATGGTAGAAAGATGTTTCTTCTAAACCAATCAGACGGACATAGTATGATCCTTTGGTTCCTAGAACAGGGGGATCAGTTATCCACCAAGAACACCTAAAATTGATATGACAGGCGAGGCGAGAGTCCAACCATTTGCTCCAAGCTTTGACTGAGTTGTGACGCACTAACAGGTTTCTCTTGAAAAAGTGTTCTGGGCCATATTCGAGGTTTGAGGGGGCCTCTACGATTTTGAGACGATCACAAAGCCACATATAGAGTAGGTAGGGGCTTCCCTTGAAGCTTTCCCGCTCACCATTTTTTATGGCATCTAAACTTGATAAGGTTTCAGCTAGGATGAGAGGTACTAGGTTGGCTTTCCTTGAGAGCTGAGAGGCTATATCTATGAAGGACTCAGGGATAGTTTGGCCATCACTATTGGAGGTCAGTATGTATTGAACTAGGATTCCTAGGCACAATCGATAGTCTCTAGTGGCTCGCCAAGCTTCGGGTTTTACATTGATAGGGTGACTGCGGGAACGATACGAGCCCAGTAACGGTACTAAGTTTAATCTCCCGTCACTGACTAAGACTTTGGCTTCTTCTTGGAAATGTTTAGCCCTGTGGCGAGTTCACCAGAATATCCGGTCTTCAATGAGGGCCTGACTAGGGGACCTGAAGTGGATATCCTCATGATGCCGCAATAATCCTCGTGAGTAGGGCATAAATGCATGTACCCCATATGGAATATGTGAAGATAGGGGTTCCATCGCTTAGCCATAGCATGTAAGAGGTTCCAGTCGATCTCAAACTCATGGAAGTAAAGAGCACTCCTCAACATGAATCTCCCAAAATTGATCTTCTCTACAGGGTGCATTCCTATGACGGTTGTTTTGACTAACTGATCGATTGGGTTATCGCCGGCGGCTAACATCCTGGTTTGACACAAAAGGGTATTTTAGTACTCTTCCAATGGTTCATGTAAAAGATCAATTTATTTTCTTTTGGAAAATTTTATTCTTATGGAAAATATTTTCTGAAAAATATATTTTCTGGAAAATGTTTCTTCTAAAGAACACTTCTTTTGGAAAATAATCTTTTTTGACAAATATTTTCTTTTTCTTCTTTTTGAAAATTTGATTTCCATTTTGATTTAACTTGCCCGGTCCATCATGATTGTTGGATCGGGATGGACTGGGTCATTATTGTCAAAGAATGGATTCTTTACTGGGTCGGTGCACCCATTTTAATTTTCAAAAATAAAATTTCTTTGATCCTTGAGGACAATCATACACTTTGATCTCATCATTCACATCACTCACATACATTCATCAATCACATGCATTCATTCAATAAACAACCCGGGAATACCCACGATAAGTTCGAGTCGTGACCTACTAGGAAGGTTTATAGACTCTAAGCTTACTACGTGCAATGCATTTTTATTTGGCCACCCTTGCCCAAGCACACCTATATGCCTTTCGATACGTGGTGACTTGGTTTGATATACCGTATAGGTGATAATTTAAAACCTCAACTCACTTCTCTGAAGCCAAAAACAGCCAGTTTGATCTCCAGTCGAGAGGTGGCGCACAATGCTGAGCAAGGGCCCACTTAAATACCTCTTGTCTAGAATAGACGTAGTCTATCCCCCTCGTACAGTAGGGTACAGCGGGGCAAGATCTTGCTTAGGCACCGGTTTTGACCAAGAAATGCAATTGATATACTTAGATTATCTTTGATACCTATGGGTACGAGTCAAGAGTTGTATCTTTCATAAATGGTTTGGCATCCCACGAGGGGACCGACCACATACTAGTACTACGTTGGCAATCGGGACATGTGACTGTGTGGCTTACAATAGGTCAAAGGCTCAGGTCACTCCAGCCTGGGTGCATCAATATATCTCTCAGAATCACCTGATCAGACGGTATTGATGCCCCAGTTTGATATACCCTAAGGTACGTGACTGGAGTTGTGGGTTTCATGAATGACGTCGCATCTCCAAAGAGACCGGGCCACGCACTAGTGCCACGTTGGCTAAATGGGACGTGTAAGTGAGTAAAGCAATAAACGTGCATGTGGTGTGTGCGAAACAGGGTGGGGTGTGCCCGGGGTTTTTTCAAACAAATGGGCCCATGGGTCCAATTACCAATCACGAATCACATGAATATTCAATCAACACCATTCTAATCACATAGATGTTTATTCAAGATTAGCAACATTCTAAATACATGATTAGAAACATACCAAGCACATATCTGTGTTAGAAACGAACATTTAATCCGACATTAATTCTTTATGTGTTCCCATCGAGGGTCATTTTGGGGTGACCCGAAATAATTCAAAATTTCTAAGGGTATTGAATTGGGGGGATAATAATGATCAATGAAATAAAGAGGATATTTTATTTTTTTTTATCATTATTTTTTCAAAAACGAGTCGAGCCCAACAAAAGAAATTCAGAAAAGAAAAAAAAAAGAAATTTGAACATATGTTGCTGTTAACAACATCTTAAAAATTGATCTCTTTTTTATTTTTCTATATTTTTAAAAAAAAAAACTTTCCAATCTTTTTATTTTTTTGATTTTGATTTTTATTTTTAAAAACAAATTAATTTCCCCCTTTTTTTTAGGGAACAAATCAATTTTAAAAAACTCAAAATAGTCTTGTAAAACAGATTATATGTTGCTGCCCAAAATCCGACCTCATCCGTTATCGTCGAGATCAACCTTAGGTTCCATTTTAAAATAGCAGCACAACGTCGAGATCAGCCTTAGGTGTTGTTTTAAAACAAGAGAAACACTTCGAGATCAACCTTGGGTGCTGTTTTAAAATAACAGAACCACTGCCACTAACTCGGTGTTGGACCGTTAACGTCCTTGGTCATTCAGAACCGAGAGCAAGAAGAAAATAATGACTGATAGCTTCGACGAATTTAAGCGAGCAAAAACGCAGAGAGAAACTAAGATTCAAACATCCACCGAGATCTTCATATTCGAGATCGAGATCAGAAGTACCTTTCTTACAAGAACAATTGATCGGGCAAAAACAGCCACTAAAATCGACACATGAGACGATTTTTGAGTGAAGAAGATGTGAAGTAATCAGGAAACAGCGCCCCATACCAGTCCGTTAATCCATCGTTGATCAATCAATAATCAGGATGAATGCAAAACTCCAATGGTTGATCCTCAAATCGGCCGAGATTAATGAGCCAAGAGGTGGGTTAAGAACCTTTGAGGAGCAAGGTTTTCAAGTCTCTGTTGAGACAGTAGAGCAGAATGAAGAAGACGAGGTGTTCTTCAACAAAAAAAACCGATTAAAAAAGTATAAAAGAAAGTAAAAGTATTTTTTTTCTATTAACACCCCATTTAAAAACGTTGAACTTAAAAAGCTTACATTACTTTGTACTTGGGGCACACCAACAGGAGCTGCTGTTGGCAGAAACTCAAAGGGGAAATTTTTTTTTTTTTTAATCTATGTGCTGTCAATGGGCAGCACATCTTGCCAACTAAAACCTAAATATAAAAACAAACAAATGGTAAAAACAAAAATTTTCCCTTTTTTCTTTTGTTTTTCTTTTTTTTAAAACACATTATCAAATAACATCAATCATGTTTCTCTAACATCGTTTGTTATCCAAAAATGGATCGACGTACCTTAAAGAAAGGAAGAAACATAAAGAGACGAAAAAACCTTTTTTTTTGTTTCATTATTCCATCATCATTATTCTGCCCTCAATAATATCATTCTTTGAAATTTGATATTATTTAAAGTCACCCTAAGTGACACTCGATCGAACTATATGTAAGAATAATAATATGCCAGATTAACATGTCCAAAATTGTACCGAAATTAATGATTGGACCCACCAATACATCAAAACAACAATAAACGAACAATGATAAAAAAAACTAACTAAAAATTAAATAGAATCAAATAAAATAAAAACTAGGTTATTGGCACTGTTCCCATACTTGGGGTTTTTCAAGTCTGATCCTCAATGTCCCTAGTGGAGTCGCCACTGAAAGCGCCCTCGATCCGCGAGGTGTGCGGATCCGCTTTTGACCCTTGAGGTTTGGGAGTCGCCACCTAGTTGTTAAGGTCTAGGAACCAAACTGACTCTAAAAAAGGCAAACTAATCTACGAAAGAGAAACAAGTCCAGGGATCACGTTACGGGGTTGGAAGGTGTTAGGCACCAACCCCGCCCGGCCAAAGCCGGTCTCTACTAACTTCCCAAGTAAATTACATTGCTAAAACCTAGATAAAAATAAAAATAAAAAATTTATACCTTCTCGATAGCAAGGATTTTGCTCCCTCAGATCTGACAAAAAATCTCCTTGTTCCGTACTCCCTTGCTTCGTTCTGTCTCCGGATTTGATTTCAGATCTCCGAGATCAAGGTATCTCCTTGCTTTTGGATCTAAACTCTTCAAATTTGTTGCGGATTTGAGGGTGTTTTTGGAGGGCTTTTAGATGTTTTCTAGGCTAAAATTGAAGGAGGGATGTTAGGTAAGGAGTTGGGACTCCAAAACTAGGGTTTATAGGGGGCTAGGGGAGCTTCTAGACCTACTTCTCTTAGGGTTTATGATTTGATACGAAAATAGGGTGTAAGCACCTCTATTTATAGATGTTTTTTAGGGGTTGATTTGGATAGAGTTAGTATTTACTTAGAGTTCTTTTAATTAGAGTTGTATTTTAGTTAGACTTGTTTTAGGTAGAATTGTGTTTTAATTAGAATTGTTTTAGGTAGAATTATTTTTAAGTTAGAACTCTATTAGATAGAGTTAATATTTAATTAGAACTCTATTATGATTTTGACTTTTGGTCTTATTTGATTGACTTGTAATCTTTTGACTTTAGTCTTATTTGATTGACTTTTAATATTTTGACTTCAGTCTTGCTTAATTGACTTTAATTTTGACTTTAGTCTCACTTGATTGACTTTAATACCTTGACTTTAGTCTTGCTTGATTTACTTTTAATTTTTGGAGACCCTTCTTCTAAAATATCTTTAATTCTTTGGACCCCCAAATGGAGGGGTCCTTAAAGAAATATCCCACGAACCCTCAACAATTTTACCCGAAAGTCCGATTGATCGATTTTTTAGGTTCAAAATTTTAAATCAATTTCATTAATGTTTCACTTTAATTATTTAATATTTTATTTATTAATTTCGAATTTTTTAATTATGAAAATTATGAAATTACCGTTTTGCCCCCGGAGAGGACTTTTCACGTTTTAAGTCGGTTTTTAACGTTCTAGGATGTTTTAGAATCGGTTTTTTATAAGGAATTCAATGAAAATATTATTTTGTGTTATTTGTGAAATTTTGTGTGTGAAATGATTGTGAACTTTATGAGGGGCATTTTCATAATTTTGTCGAATTCTGTTAAAATTGGCGAAATGATTTATTTGGTTTCGATTTGTTGTTTTATGTGTTTGAGAGGGTTTTTCTAAGTATAACGTAGGCTCTAGGGTTGTTTTGAGGTTAGGGGTATTTTGGTAATTTGGTCAATTTTTAGTGATTTTTATCGTGAAACTTCTTTTTTATCTGCAAGATGATGATTTCTATGTTTCTGGGATCGTATTTTCTTAGCGTAGCGTGATTTCTAAGGTTTTGTCAATTCGAGATACCTCATCCGGATTTCTGAAACACATCTGGTAACAAAATAAAGCAATGGAATACACATCCATAATTGGGAATCATTGCGATCGGGTTGACGAGTTGATTAATCAGGCGAGTGCAAAAATGGGGTGTCTACAGTCCGCTACATTGAAAACATGAAGAGGCGATCTAGGTAAAAATTAGGACATCATCAAATAGGGGAAAATGTCTCATCAAGAAGAAAAATTCGGAAGGAAGCTTTTGTAGAAAAAAAATACAAAACCATTCAAGCCAGAACATTCGACGAAAACAATGTTGAAGTCGAAGAAACTCAGAAGTCATCTTGAACATTGTAAGATCTTTAAGAGTATGTTTACTTATCCAAGTGTTCGCTAAAGAAAAATGTAGAACCATCGACCACTTTGAAGAGAAAGATCTTCTATTTCAATAATTATCAAGATTTTAAGTCTAGCTCAAACATTTTTCAAAGAAAATTCAATTATCAAATTCTTTATTGCACATATGATAATCTTAAGAGTCTTGAAAATTTAAAAAAATGTCGATTCTTTTTTCTGTCATATTTCAGAGTCCATAGTTACTCATTCATATTTTTCAAATGCAATCCATTCCATCAGTTTCGTAGTCAAATTCTAGTTGAAGCCAACCTTGAAACTAGGGATATTTTTGAAAGTTATTGTGATTCCAAAGTTTTGTTCTTAATCACATGATAAAAAAGAAAAATCTTACAAAAGCTAAAAAGTCCGGTGAAACCCAATGATAATTATGAATCCAGATGCATGATAAGCCAATAAATGCCCAATCTCCCAAACTTTGAGCTCGATAATACCTAATATTTAATTAATTCAAGCTTGAGAAATGTGTCCCTGATAAGTTTGAGTCTGAGAAATGAGACTCCAATCTTTTTGAATCATAAAATGAGTAGGATATTTTAAGTTCCTACAAACCTTAGTTCGAGTCCGAGAAACGAGACTCCAACTTTAATCGGATTGTTTAAGTTCCTGTAAACCTTAGCTAGAGTCCGAGAAACGAGACTCCAACTTCATTTGAATCATAGAATGAATTAACAGGATTATTTAAGTTACTGTAAACCTTAGCTAGAGCCCGAGAAACTAGACTCCAGCTTTGTTTGAATCATAAAATGAATTAACAGGATTGTTTAAGTCCATGTAAACCTTAGCTAGAGTTTGAGAAACGAGACTCTAGCTTTGTTTGAATCATAGAATGAATTAATAGGATTGTTTAAGTTCTTATAAACGTTAGTCAGAGTCCGAGTAATGAGACTCCAACTTTGTTTGAATCATAGAATGAATTAACAGGATTGTTTAAGTTCTTGTAAACCTTAGCCAGAGTCCGAGAAACGAGACTCTAGTTTAGTTTGAATCATAGAATGAATTAACAGGATTGTTTAAGTTCCTGTAAACCTCAGTCAGAGTCCGAGAAACGAGACTCCAGCTTTGTTTGAATCATAAAATGAATTAACGAGATTGTTTAAGTTCCTGTAAACCTCTGTTTGAATCTGAGAAACGAGACTCCAACTTGAATATGATTTTTTAAGTTTCTATAAACCTTAGCTCGAGAAGCGTGGTTCCAATGAGCTCAAGTTCGATAAACGAGACTCAAATTTTTTTCAAATTCTAAAAAAGTATTTCGATAGGATTTAATGAAATTTCTAGATCACCTATCTCGTTATTCAAACTTATCATAATTCAATATTATGTGATTGTTTTCATTGCATATGTGCATTTAAATTTGAATCATCATCGTCAGTCAGAGAAGATCTCTAGGACCTAACATTTGTGATTATCGAGGAGAGTTTATTCTCAATGATCTGATAGAATACTCAATAGGCATCACCCATTGCACACACGTGCATTTTTGATTAGTCGGAGAGAATTTTCCAAAATTCAAGGATCTAACATCGTCAGTGAGAGTTCAGGCTCGAGGACCTAACATACCTTTAGTTCTGGGAGAGGTTTACCCTCAAAGATCAGAATGCCCCGATGAATTGCTAAATCAGGCTGCAAAATGAACTGTCACTAGCTTTGGCATTCAGATATCGTACTATCTACCGAAAAAGATTTGCTATCAAGTTTGCTTCAATCCTCTGCCAAAGAGGGGCATCTGTAGACATCCCATTTTTGTACTCGCCTGATTAATCAACTCGTCAACCCGATTGCGACGATTTCCAATGATGGATGAATATTTTAATATTTTTATTTGTTACTAGATATATTTCAGAAATTCAGATGATGTATCTCAAACAAACAAAACTATAGAAATCATGCCATGATAGGAAAATATAATCTCAAAAACATAGAGATCATCATTTTCAGACTAAAATAAACTTTACGATAAAAATCAATAAAAAAATGATCAAATTACCAAAATACCCCTAACATCAAAACATCCTTAAATCCCACATCACGCTTAGGAAAATCCTTTCGAACATAGAAAATAACAAAGTAAAATAAATAAACTATTCTGTTAATTTGTACCAAATTTGATAAAATTACGAAAATGCCCCTCATTGGGTTCACAATCATTTCATACAAAAAAAATTCATAAATGACACAAACCGATAATCTCATTGAATTCCTTATGAAAAATCGATTCATAAACATTCCAAAACATCAAAAAATGACTCTTCAACACAAAAATCCCCTTCGGGGGCAAAACAATAATTTTCTAATTATAAAAATTTAAAATTCTGAAATTAATAAATAAAACATTAATTAATGTAAAGTGAAACCTTAATAAAAGTAAATTAAAAATTTGAACAAAGAAAATCAATCAATCAAACTCTTAGGAAAAATTTTAGGTGGTTGCCCACTTATTTAAATTGAGCCCCTTGATATTTATTAAAGGACCCTTCCATCCGGGGGCTCAAAGAATTAAAGATATACTTAGGGAGTTTTCAAAAAATTTAAAAATATATTCTTTCATTGTACGAAAGATTAAAAATCCTAAATTCAAAATCCTAATTCTAAACCCTAATTCACCTTATCTTAAATAAACCTAGTCAAACTTAGAAACTCCCAAAAAACTCTATAAAAAGGAGCCTCCACTACCTAATTTCACAGGAAAAAGAAAATCCTAGGAAAGAGAGGTCAGAAATACCCCTTAGCCTTCCCAAAACCCTAAATTTGAAGTCCTAACTCCTTACCTAACATCCAAACTCCAGTTTTTGCCTAAAAAACACCTAGAAACTCATCACAAACACCGAGAAACCTTCCAAAAAAATATCTAAAAAATCATAAAATACTCAGATCTAGGAGGAAGATACCCCATCTTGGAGATCGAAATCTGATCTAGTGATAGAGAAAAAATAGGAAAACTCATACAAGGATGGCTCCGCCAATTCTGAAGGAACGTATTGTCTTAATCACCCAGGTAAAATTGTCTTTTTTAATTTTATTATTAATTTTATTTTTTGTTAGGTTGTTAGCAATGTGATTTTTGGGAAAAAGTAGAGACCGACGTTTACCAGGCGGGGTTGGTGCCTAACACCTTCGTAGATTAGTGTTATTCATTTGTTTAGAGTCATGATTAGGTTCCTAGACTACTATAAATAGGTGGCGACTCCTAAACCCAAAAAAGTGGATCCGCAACTCGCAGATAAAGGATGCTTTCACTAAGAAGAGTTGAAAGATTGTAAGAGGCCCCTCCTGATTTCCTTCCATCTCTAGTATTTTCTATGATTTTTTTCCTTCCATATCTTAACATAACCAACGTAGAAATTAAGAACTCTTAGGATCACCTTCATTTACACTTGATTTATCATGAATACACGCTTAGGATCGCTACACATTTTGATAACCTAAAAACCTCACAACGTTAGGAAAACGAGCCTTGTAAACTAGAAATACTCACATTGGGACTGTAAGAAATCTCTCATCAAAATTTACATAAATTGACAAAATGATCAAGAATACCTCAGACGTTTGACTTTTACGTATAAACCTCGATTCCTAGGAAAACATGACTTTGAAATAAAAAATAAACCTCTCATTAATACTCACACAAATTGATAACGTTTAGAGATTTCGACGCTTAGGAAGACAACAACATCTCTCATAAAATGACAGCAATGATGAAAGTTAAGCCGCAATCAAAAATCTTAAAATAAAATTAAAATTTGAAATCGATTGTTGGATTCTTGTTGTTTGAGATTTATTTAATGCACCCTAATGAACAAGAAATGCTAAAATTGAATAAAGGTGGGGTGCCAATAGTACTTTTTGAAGGCTAAGGAGTCATTGTCTGCAAATAATTAAAATTCAAGATCGTCAATCATTAATTGCCAATCAAAATAATAAAAAACCATCTAATAACCTAATCAATTTTAAAATCAACCATCGATCAAACTAATTAATGTAAAATTTAACACAATCGAGCCAATCAAATCAATTATGAATCAATTAATATAAATTATAAACCTTGATTAAAAAATTTCCAACCAATCGATAACCATTAAAATTATTCGACCGATTTTAAAATTGTTTGAACAACTTAAAATCATTAAGAAATTGAATATCAACCAATCAAATTGAGGGGAGGAGGCAATGCAAAATGGGTGAGATGCATGGGATCATTGATCATGGTCTAGAAAGTGATTTCTAAAGCCTTTATTTCATAAACTTTATGGTAAAATTACACACTAAATCCCCTTATTAGACATAATGCATTGTTAGTTCATATTTATCATTGATTTCCATTAAATAATGCACATTGGAACTAATTACTATTATTTTTGTACAACAGGAAAAGGTAGTAAAACTTCGGAACCAATTTAGAAAATTAGAAGAAATCACTGCGATCAAAGACTCGAAAGAAGTCAACTGACTATGACCCAAGTCCATTGGGCCCATTTTGACCGCGATGCCTAGGTTAACTCGGGTAGCATAGTCATGTTGGTGAGTCAAGCCTCAAAATTTGTACAGAATATTGGCGACTGAAACTCATTCATATTGAATTAAGTTTTTTGAATTGTAATTACGGAAGGTTTCTGAACCCTAAAAATCCTAGAAACCTTAATTTGGTCTTTATAAATATGATACCAAACTAGAGTTACAGATATCTAGAATTTTAGTAGCTTTACTTTATTATTATTTTTTTAGTCTTTCTTTAAAAAAAGAAGTTGTAATCAAGGGGACTCTGTCGGTTTCAGAATCAAGATGTAATAAAAAAGATTTTTTTTCTCATCTCTACTCTCTCACTTTCTTTGTGACGCCCCGCCAAACGCTAACACAAATCCCAAGGCCAAATCCCAAGGTACTAGGTGGCACCTCGAAATTTCGGCATGGTCTCCTCTGTTTATGTTAGCGTTTCACGGAACTCAAACCTGATAAACCAATTTATAACAAAACCTGTATATAAAAATGTAGATACAGGAAAATAACAGCAGAAGACTAATTACATGTAACATGTAAGTAGATCAGAGTGCGGAAGATTTGTCAATATACAGGCTTACCAAAACACTCTCACTCTAACATAGGCCTAAACTCTCAATCCAAAAATTACATACATCCTGGGTGAAACTGACAATACTAAGGGATGTGACCCTAGTGCTCACCAGGTAATAAACTCTGATCGTCGATCTGATCGACCAGATACTCTTCAATTACTGACTCTACGCCTGCCTCGGTAGCTGCAAGTGCTGAAACTAAAAAAAATAGGAAGGAAAGGGTGAGTAACAATGGTTACCCAGTAAGTCCACAGCCAATTCCTACTAATAACCCTTCCTAAGCATTATCGAATAAAGCATACTGAACATTTTAATACATGCAAGGTTTTACAAGATAAAATACGATCAACTGGTACATATAGCCAGGGATGAGCAACTAAACAGTTTTAAAAATTACACATAACATCAATCATCAGTACTCATTATACATTTTCCATTTTGTGCAAATAATGTTGACAACATTGAAATAATAGACATGCTTCTCAGTTTATGATTCGAAATATAACAACAGATACATACTAAAAATGGTGGAGTATTGGAATTAAAGAGTTGGGATTCACGACTGGATCGCTCCCAGTCAGGACATGATATTCCCCAATAACATCGTAGTTCCTGATTTTGTGGCTGGTCGTGTCTACCACGCTTGCGGGACCATTTATCCGGCTCAGGCTGGCCGTTTGACGTGACCGTAAGTAATGGGTCTCTTTTCGATGTGTCAGAACGTTCGACTACTACTAGATTGTTAGTGATCACTGACTAATCATCTTCGTCTATGCCTATCAGGCGTGCATGTGATTCCCAAATGACACTCCACTCGTATACGACCACCTTTACAATACACGTTCAGTTGTGACTCCACTCTCATACAAAGAATGGACCCGGATTCCAGTTGTGACTCCACTCTCATACGCGTCCCATACCACGTATGAGTTTGGTGGTCCCTACCGTACATCCCAGGATAGTGTATCCCTCCGGATGATGTGACACACTATCCTTTCAGGCATTCACAAACCCTTTAACAGCTCACAAAATAGCTACGTACATATATGATTTTTCATTTAAAACAAAAGAGAAATTAACAGAACAGGGTTGAGAACGGATATCCAGTTCCTACCATGCAACCGTGGCCACCCGGCCTAAAATAAATAACAGTACTCAGCGCACGCGCTAACATAATCGGAAATAAACATGCAACCCTTTCATTAATAACCTGGATATCCTTTCACCAACCTACACACAACATACAATGTAAAAGGCAGACATCACCCCTTGGGTGTGATTCTGACAATTTACCGTTTCATCCCTTTCCCATTCTTTCAACATTCTCATTTTTCGTCTTTTCAAATCAACCATCCATTTCCAATCTTTCAAGGTCATTATTTTGGTCTTTCCATTGAAAACCTTCAAAGTTTATTCACAAACAAGGTCCCGATGATGCACGGGGCAAAAGCTGTTAAAAATAATGAAAACTGGTGAAAATTTGGCTAAGTGTCGGAAACTCAATTTTTCAAAGTTCTCGAAATTGAAAATGGGTTTTTCGAAATGAAAGTCTCGCTTACGAGATTCGACACCATATAGTTTTTGTAATCTAATTCAAAGTAATGTGAAAATTATTATATTTTGAAAACTTGTTGAAAATGTCGAAATTTACGTTTTGTTCTTAAAACCAAAATTTGGATTTTGATCCTTTGAGATTTGGATCTTAAAACCATTCTCATTGTTCCTAAATTGGGGGGTAAAACCTTAATTTCATTAAAGAACTTAAAGTAAATGGAAAGTAACATTTACTTAAATGTTTTTAATGAAATAAAGGGTGAGAAATAGTGTATAAGGTGTGAGAAGGTTAAGCCAAGAGTCAGAACACTGTTCTGGTCAAAACTGTGTCTGTCGGTGGAACCGACAGTATACACATCGGCAGGTGTCGGTGGGACCGACGGTCCTGCCGACAGAACAAAGTTTTCGGCGACTTCTTGATTTCGTCGGTGGCAGAAGCAACATTCTGTCTGTGGGACCAGAAGCAACATTCTGTCGGTGGGCCCGACAGAATGCCTTCGGTAGGTGCCGGTGGCACCGACCCTTCCCACCTACAGCCTGAACCTCACTCGTGATTTTTGGGTTTTTCGATCCCTTTTTCGATTTCTTCTTCCATTCTTCGAACCATTCGACCCACCCACGATTTTGTTATCAAAATTCGATAAAGCATAAACAAAACACCTACTTCTACCATGAATTTGAAATCAAACACCAATTTCTACGATTTAAATGCAAACAATAAGTTTTGTTTCAAAATCCTAAATGCATATTTCGGAAATCTAAAGCTACCAATAAGAATTGGAAGTCCCTTACCTGTTTGTGGACTCCAATGGTGATGAATCAACACTAAGGATCAATGTTAGGCGGCTCGAAGTTCCGAAAGTGGTTGAACTCGGGTGCCAACGGAGTGGTTGGTTGTGAAACCCTCTTTGAAGGTGTTCTCCCCGCTTCCTAATGACCAACAACGACTCTCCTATGATTTGGATGAGGTTCCAAGTGATTATACAAAAACCCACTTGCTGATTCTTGTGGGAGACCAAGAAAAAAGAAGAGGAAATGGAGGTTGGATGGGGTGAGGACGTAGAGCTCGACAACGCCGACGACTTTGCCTTCTTCGTCGAGGTTCAACTCGAACTTGATTGGGATAGATCTTGATAGGAATGGGTTCAAACCCTAGGTCTAGAAAATGGCTGAGTTGAGTTCTTTGGAGAAGAGTGAAGAAGTGAAAGGAAATAAAAGAAAGTGAGTTTTCTTTTATAAGAGGGCTGAGGGTATACTTGTAATTTCCCCATCATTTCTAGTTTCGATCATAACTTAACTATTCGGGCTCGGAAAGCGACAAACGAATATACCATTTCAAATAATTTTTCGTTGTGGTTCTAGTGGTGTAGTCGAATTTTATTGATTCTCCCTCTAACGAAAATTTTCTATTTTGGGTCCCACTTAACACAAAATTCGAGGATTTTATAACTTTTTCCTCCGAACTCGAATTCAAACTTGCTTACAAGTTAATGTATATATTTTGATCTTTTTGAATCTAATGGCGAAGTCGGTTTTCCTCAAAATTAATCATAGCAATATTCGAGTATTTTACTCTAAATCTCTCATTCGACATTTTCCTCCAAATCTCACCATTTAATTTCCTCGAGATATGAGTTGAAAATCCGGGGTGTTACATTCTTATTCTCTTTATTTTATTTTCACATTATTGTTCTTGCAATAACTATCGGCTAAACTCTCCATTAGATCGGTCGAGAAAGCCTGAACAAGATTCTGTTAGCTTCTTTTTATTGTTCTCATATCTATGCTTTATTATTTATTGTGAAAATTATCGAACGAAATATTAACTGTTCTAATCCCTGGGATTTAGGGATTTAGGCTATTGAATTAGAAGGGACTCTTAGAAAGGGAATCTTACATGATTGTTATCCCTAAATAGAAGAGGAAAAGGAAGGCAAACATGTAAAATAACAACTCCCTGTCTATAAATAGAGAAGGACCCCTACATCAAAGATACAAAATTTCTCTATACTAAAATCCTGTCGATTTTCTCTATAACTAACTTAGGCATCGGAGGCTCTGTGGAATATGGAATAGAGAAGATCTCAAGGAATTTTAGATCATCCGATCGAGAAAATGAAAATATCCAGATAATTACAAAAATCACATTTACATCAACCCAAATCAAAATGGATTGGATCAAGCGCATACTCAAACGGGCCCACTAGGTAATTCGGCCCCTTGACAGAACTTTCATCAACGTGTTCATCAAAGAGGTTCGGCCCTCATCCAAACGTGCTCACTAGGTAGTTCGATCCCTTGGCCGAACCCTCATCCAAACATGCTCATCAAGATGGCTCGACCCCTTGGCCAACCCCCTCATCCATACGTTCTCACTTTGAGGTTCAGCCTCCTTGGCCAACCCCTCATCCATAAATGCTCACTAGGAGGTTTGACTTCCTTCGTGTTTCACTAAGTGGTTCGACCCTCAAGCTGACCCCTCATTCAAAAGGTGGTTCGACCACCTTGGTTGATCCCTTATTCGAACATGCACACTAGATGGTTCAGCCAACATACTCCTTTGTCAAGGTGTTTCGATTACCGAGTTAAGGAAAGTAATCCCACAACAAACTACCTAAGTAACACAAACTATACACGGTGCCTAAAGAAACCACGACTACATAACTTGACTGGGTTAACTCAAGAACAAAGTTGTCCCAAGTCACGTCAGTTAAGACAACACCACACTATTGTCAGAGACTTAGAAGCTTTACCAGAGAAGACAAACGAAACTTGGAAACTTCATTGGAGAAGACAATTGGAGTTGTTCATTTGTTGAAATATACATCTCGAGGAGGAGTTAATCATTCATTATAACACATATCTCATGAAAGATTTGATCATCTTTTATAACACATATTTCGAGGAGTAGGATATCAAAAAAATCTCCCAAATCTTTGTTTCCTACATTGTTCGATTTGTCTTCTATGAAATCCTAAACAACTCCTTGAGTTTCCCTTCTTAGATCTTTGAGAATAATAATAAATAAAAAATAAAAATAATTAAAGAGATTAAAAGGAGAAGGAAAATCATAGTAAGTTAAATAAAATAGCTAATTGAAAACTCCAACTTCAACTGAGGTATACCAAATTGATGAAATTTTCAACTATGACACACAACTTGATGAAATAATTAAGATTTCTATCTTTTTTACATTGACATACCTTTGTAGAAGATTTAATTTTCAAGGAAGAAAGTAGATGACGTCTACAGATGAAGAAAATTTAAGAAAGTATAGAGAAAAGGAGATTAGGGTTTTTAATGGGTATTTTGCATGAGATTTAGAAAACTACATGTATCTCTCCCATTCCACCTCTAAAGAAAGTTAGAAAAAAAATTAGAATTTGAAATAATAAAACTACTTTTACATGTGATAACAATCCTCCCCTTTTATTTTTGAGTAGCATTACTAGGCTCTAAAACTAAAACCCTACAATCCTATTTAATCACAACGCAATGCCATGCTCACATTTAATTCACCAAATTGACAAAACTACCCTTCTTGGTCTCTAAGAAATAACCCCCTCTAAATTTAATTCTTAAAAACCATTGACTTTATTAAAATTATCATTCTATCATTAAAAAAAAAAAAAACTAAAACTGGGATATTACATAAGATTCTGCTAGTGTAAGAAATTAGAGACCGAGCCTCTAATGTTTCTTTAAAAAAATGAAAAGATCATAAAACCCTCAATTTTTCTAATCAAAAACAAATATAACAATACCCTACATGAATAAAACCAAAAATACATCTAAAGTACATTGGAAAAGTTATGAATGGGCAACAATATCTTTTGGAGTTGAATCTTTTTCTTAGTATAAGTCCATTGAGCTTATTTCCAGTGAATTGATGTCTTGAATTATTTAACTTTGTAGTGTAAACTAAGACAATGAACTTCACACAATTCTTCCTAGACATCATAGAGTTCTTTGGTTGTGCTTGTTTCGGCCATGAGTAATCATAAGTTTTTAACATATGTTGTAGAGAATTAGCCAATGATTCTAATAGGAAGCGACCCTACTTCCACGCTCATATAGGTCCTTTTATCACAAGTATTCTATATCTAAACACTCCATTGGACATAAATTTATAGAAATCATTAAGAGTTAGAAACTCATCAATACATGTGTCTACTCTATCATAGGGATGAGTGTTGTAGTATCTCTACAAATCACATGTTAACTATCACATAATGTTGTGTTTATGATAAATGTTTAATGACTTTCCATTATAGGAATTATTTTGAGCTTATAATATAGCCGTTTGACTTTCACAATATATAGATACTATAGTAAGTAGCTTTTGACCATAATTATATGTCCATTAAGAAATACCTCAGTCATTTTACTTCCTATGCAATTTTATTTAAAGCTATAAACTCCAGTTCCATATTGGACCGAGTTATTTTGTTGGTGAATTTAGACACACAAAAGTTCGGTTCATGCCTACGACATGGGCACCTTTTTATGGGGTGAAAGGGCAAAAAGAGGAAAAGTAGTAGTTAAAGGGGTGTTATTAAAAAAAGGAAAGAAAAAAGACAAATAATAAAATTAGAAGGGTATTATTAAAACATATTTGAGTTTAAAGGGTAAAAGAGAAAAACTAGTAGTTAGAGGGATATCATTGAAAAAAAGGAGGGGTGGGGAGGAAATACAATAAAGTTGAAGGGGTGAAGAGAGTGAAGGCATCAAAGTAAGGCCTACTCATAGGGAGGGATGAGACATTTATCTCTGACAAGTGTGCGTTAGTCTTGTGTTTTATTATATAAATTAGAGTCTGAAATCCAGTTGACATTACAATATCCACTACAACAAAAGCTATTTTCTATAGTATTTAATTTATAGCGTTTTATAGTGAATTTTATTAATACTTCACATAAAACATTATAAATATTACAACATTTACCACAAAACGTTATAGATTGCATTACAAGAAAAAAGAGAATTGCTATTGACACGACAACTTTTGCTTATTACATCCTAATTTCTTAAATTATTCATCACACCCCAATTAAAAGATTAAAGGTGTTTAAAAACAAAATTTTGAATTTAAGAGTTGAACTCCATCACTAGGGCTGAGAAGAAAAAGAAGATGGAGGAGGAGGAGAAGGAGAGGAGAGAGAGATTGTATTTGTCTTCATAAAGAGAGCTACCATGAATCGTATTTGTAGAAATTCCATAGTAAGAAAAGAAAAAACATCAAACCCTAAAACCCAAGAACATTGAATTCACCTTTCTTGACAAAATCACCAAGAATTCACTCGATTTATTCCAAACGCAACCACTAAAACTAAGCTCAATAAAAAGAAAAACCAGAATCTAAAGTACAAACACGATCAATGTTTAGATCTGCAATAATTCTTAGAAACGAGATCTAAAATTCAAATAAATTTCTCAACTATAGAAATGAGATCTAAAATCCATAAATAAAAAAAAAAAGAATGAACTCCAGATGAAAACCATCCATCACACGTTCTTCCCCATACAAAAATCCTTTGTGACCAAATGTTATCAACATTAACCCCTAAGAGTGAATGTTGAATTGCAAAAAAGACAACAGTCGAAATTTGCCAACTCGTGCGTGTTAGATTTCCAATGGTTTAATGTTGAACAATTTGCATGCACACGCAACTCTCAGTTATCAAGCATACACTAAAACACATTTTTCAAACATTACAAAGGTTTGTCTCAAATTATAATCTCGATATTACCAAACATTATTATACTTGTTAAAAAATTTCCAGTAGTTGTTTATAACTATGATTCGGTTGATATAAAATCCTAAACCCAAAAAACAAATAAAAAAGGAGAGAGTTTTTATTCGCACCCCAACTTTTACTTAATCTTAACTATTGACTTTTTTATTTTTTTTTTCATATTTTTCATTTTTAATTGAAGTGTAATGAGTAAATGTTGGGTGCTAATAGAAGCTCTCAAAAAGAAAGGGAAATCAAAGTTAGAAAAAAAAATGAGGTAACCCATGCGACTTCGAAACGTCTCGATTTCTTTCTGCATCCATCGCTTTTACTCTCTCTTATTTCGTTGCATCCACTTCTTTTTACTCTCTCATTTCTTTGGACAGAATTGAGAAACAAGGTCTCCATTGCTGAATCAAGAAAAGCTACGATTTTCCACCCTCAATCAATCGTGATTTTCATGGAAATCAGACCCTCTTTGTCTCTCTCTGATCTTTTGAACGGAATTGAAAGATAAGGTCTCCATTGCTCAATCGAGAAAGCTAGGATTTTCTGCTCTCAATCACGATTTTTGTTGAAAATCAAAGAGAAGATCGATTCTCGATTTTCAAAATACTGGTTTTCTTTGTTAAGTAATGGTGGATTTTCTAAACAGCTGTTATTTATGAATTATTTCTTAAATGAATTTTCCATTTTTGATTCATAAATGGTTTGATGTTTCTTGTCTTAGGGGTTTCAATAAAAGATTAATAAAGGAGCAGATTGGATTCGATTCTAGGTATAGCTTCTTGAATATTTTTGTGGTTGTTTTCAATTAGGCTTTTGTTGCTTACGATGTCATGTGTCGGGCCTAGGCTACAGGGCCTTAATTGGGTTGCAATTGGGCTGCAAGGCCTTATCTGGGTGGCCCATTACTTGTTGGGTATTATTATCTGTTAAGTTATTTATTTTTGCTTTAATTAAGTTTGTAGTTAGTGGCTGGTGGTTATTTTCTGTCATAGAGAATGTGCTGTTAGTAGTGGTCCAGTAAGTTGTTAGTGGCTAGTGGTTATTTTCTATCATAGATAATGTTGCTGTTAGTAGTGATCCAGTAAGTTGTTAGTGGCTGGTAGTTATTTTCTGAAGTTGTATTTAATCTGTTGTTATGAATGAAGAAGGGAGTTGAATTCTAGCAGAACTTGTAGAGGATTTTGGTTCCCTCGAAGCAACCAATTGTTCTATCTTTCTTATATTATTGTTAAATTCATAACAGTGGTATCAGAGTTAGGCAATCCACATGGCCGAAGGTGGAGCTGGTACACATTATTCACAACTTGTTGAATCTTTTGGTGGAATGAAACAAGCACAGGAGATCCATCAGAAAAACCAGGTGTCGTTGCAATAGTTGGTGGATAGATTGGCTTAGCAGCTTCAGGCAGTGGCTGGTAATGTTGAAGCTTTGGTATGCAGTAGTAGGAAG
>NW_028237436.1:0-25304 GCF_017979445.1 Akebia trifoliata
TATGAATCCCAGTAGCTTGCCCGATGTTGTCCCGAACACGCATTTGGCCGGATTAAGCCTTAGACTGTACTTTCTGAGCCTGTCA
Organism: Akebia trifoliata; assembly: GCF_017979445.1. NCBI lineage: Eukaryota > Viridiplantae > Streptophyta > Magnoliopsida > Ranunculales > Lardizabalaceae > Akebia > Akebia trifoliata. Next base: position 86 of record NW_028237436.1, read on the forward strand.
AATAATTTCTTGAGATTTACCAGATGGTCTTCTTCTATGCCGGATTTAGCAATCATGTCATCTATGTAGACCTCCATTTCCTTATTGATCATATCATGGAATAAGGCGTTCATTGCCCGTTGGTAAGTCGCCCCCGCGTTCTTCAGCCCAAATGGCATGACTTTGTAGTGGAAAGTACCCCATGGTGTGATGAACGTTGTCTTGTCTTGGTCTTCTTCTACCATTTTTATCTGGTTATAGCCTGAGAAGCCATCCATGAACGAGAACATGCCATGCCCTGCTGTACTATCGACTAGAGTGTCGATGTGTGGAAGTGGAAAATCATCCTTAGGGCTGGCCTTGTTCAAGTCTCAATAGTCAACACACATGCATACTTTCCCGTCCTTCTTTGGTACTGGGACGATGTTTGCTAGCCATTCCGGGTACGTAGAAACTACAAGAAATCGTGTTTCAAATTGCTTCATGACCTCATATTTGACCTTGAGGGTCCATTCTGGCTTTAGTCTTCTCAGTTTTTACTTGATTGGCTTACTTCCCGACTCGATGGGTAGCTTGTGTACAACGAGATCCGTATCTAACCCCGACATATCTTTGTATGACCATGCGAAGACGTCCTGATAATTCCGTAGGAATTCAACCATTTCTTCTTTCTGTTATAGCGTTAATAAAACTCCAATCTTGACAATTCGTGGGTCTTCTTTGGTACCAAGATTAACTGAGTCTATATCCTCGATGTTTAGCTGAACACCTCTCTCGTGACGTTCTACCAAGTCTTTGATTTCTTTGAGTGGGTATTCCATTTCGTCCTCAGACTCTCTTCTATCCCCATGAGGTCGAAGTCGAGTTCGAGATCGAAATCATACTCATCCATTTCAAATTATGTTTTATCTGAGTACTCATTTGATGGAAACATCCCTTGAAAACTCTTCTTTTCTTGATTTTTGAAAAATATCTATTTTTTGCGATTTTGAAAGCTTTTGATTTTTTTGGGTTTTGAGAAATTTTGATTTTTTTTGCCTTTTGAGAATATTTATTTTTTTGTGACTAGATTCCTGAAATAAGAAGAACAATCATGCCAATTTTGTTAATAAAGATAGGGAGCCCCCAAAATAGTCTTTACCTTTACCGAGGACGAGGGCTCGTTATGATCCTCGGGCAAATTGGTGTCGCCTAACGGCGTTTTTTTTTAGGCTGTGACAGCCTCAAGTGTCAATGGGAATTCTTCCCAGTTGTGCAATGTTTCCCCTTCTCTGAGGAGGCGGATGAGATAAGTAAGTGATTCGTTGGATGATTCGGATGGTGGTTCGGAGATGACCATGATCTTCGATTGGTTGTTGTTAGATTGGGACATAGTCCCTCCCAAGCTCGGCGGGATGACGACTGATGCCCAATCAATGCCTGATGAAAATGGTGAGTTGTTCTCTTGGTTGGTAGTGACCTCCACTTTAATGGATTTTGGAATAGTCTCTGATGGACTTTCATCGGAATCCCCATTGAATAGAACATCAATGCCTTCTTCGAATGATGATTGGGACTCTACGATTGGGTCTTCTTGAATGTGCACTGGTTTGGGATTTACCATTTTTGGCTTCTTTGCTGATGGCAGTTCTGATAAGTCGTCAGGTCTGACATGGGACTTCGGGAAGCTAACACTGATATGAGGGACTCGGCCCAGATTCCAGATGTTCGGCTCACGGTTTTGCTTTCTTGTTGGCCGAAGCTCTTTTTTCTTGTCATTCATTTCTGCAATATCCCTCTTTGTGGGTCTAAACCCCATACCAAAATAGGGAGTGTGCTTTCTTGCTTCGACCGGTGTGGCTCTTCCTCTTCCTCCTGGTCCCAACCCTTGCTTGGGTCGATAATCTGCCCTTTTCATAACCCGACCAATCGTTAGGTTTGTTCTTGATAGCTTTGCCCTTACCTTCTCTTTTCCCTTCTCGATGTGATTGACAGCAGGGAATTGGTATGAATGGTAAAGTGCATTGTCCTTCGTCATTTCGATATTAATGAATGGCACATTTGGAGCTCTCCCAGCAGGAATAAGGTTCTCTGCCAATACTGATATCATCCTCTACCCCATGATAAACTTGACTCTTTGGTGTAAAGAGGAAGGTACAGCTCCCGCAATATGGATCCAAGGTCTGCCCAGTAACAGGTTGAATGTCGTTGGTATTTCCATGACTTCAAATGTTACTTCGAAGGTGCAAGGACGTATTGTGATAAGTAAATCCACCTCTCCCAAGGAATCCCTTCTCGAACTGTCGAAGCCTCGGACAACCTTGTTATTGGGTTTCACATATGACCAATCAACGTTGAGTTTCCGGAAGGTTTCGAGCGGACAGATGTTAAGTGCTGAGCCATTATCAATCAGTACTCTGGCAACCATCATGCCCTTGCATATGACCATAATGTTTAGTGGTTCGACGTGCCCTGTTCCCTCAGGCGTAAATTCATTCTCCGTGAAAATAATAGGATTGGGGGCCATGATCTGGCCGACTGTTTGTTCCAACTGTGCTGGTGTCGTGGTCGAAGGTACATGTGATTTCCCCAGAACTCTTAGCAATGCCTCTTGGTACTCTTTCAATTTTTGCATCAGTCCCAGGATACTGATTTGAGCTGGCTGTTTGTTCAATCTGTCCACTATATTATGCTCACTCTTGAGAATGAGCTTAATGAAGTCTGCAGCTTCCTTGTCTGTGACTTTCACCTTTTCTTCCGTCTTCTCATCCTGATACAACTTACCTTTTTCCTTAGCTTGCCTTTTTTTCTTCGTCTGTCCCCTCTTTTGCTGTCTCTCTTATTTCTTCCCCGATGTTTTCCCCATTTTCTGATAATTTTTGGCATTTTCCTGCCTTTGTCATATGGTTGATATCCGTCACTATTGTTTCTTTCACTGTTTTGACCCCCGTAGTTGTGGTGATAGTGGTCTCATAGCTCCAGGGAACTGCCTGTTTGGAGCTATAGGGGAATGGTTTAGGTGAGCGTATGATTATGGGGGGCGGATCGGATTTCATATTGAGGATGAGGGGTGGTGGCGGCGATTTGAAGGTAATGGTGGTGTATGGAATGACAAGTGGTGGACGTGGGGATGGAGCATATGGTACGTGAAGGGGGGGTCAAGTTGATCCTTGAGAATATGGTGGTGTGCATGGTATAGCAAGGGGAGGTCGGGTTGAACTTTGATGGTTGGATGATCCGCAAGGTATGACTAGAGGTGGTCGGGTAGCAGCATTTAGATGAGTGGAATGGATGGTAAGGTCGGCTATTCTGAGAGGCAATTGTGGATTTGGAGGTGGATTGGTTGTGTAGTGGTTGACTGTGTTAACTGATAATACCTCTGACTCCTAGGTTAAGTGGACCCTAATTTTTGCCCCTATCGGTGCTATCAAATCCGAAGGATTGAAGTTGACCTCTCCGCAGACGACATTTACCCTATGCCCACTCCCCTGAGTAGGTAGGGGGTTTTGATTGATATTTTGTTGTTGGGGTGGGTTGGCAGGCCCATCTAGGATAAGAGCCTTTTTATCAATTAGGTTATGTACTTGATGCTTGAGCTGCCAGCATTGGTCTGTAGAGTGCCCTGGTGCACCCATGTGGAATTCGCAGAATAAATTGGGGTTGTATCCTGGTCCTTTGGCAGCCTCCGGATTTGGCGGGCATTTTGTAAGATACTCACCCCTGAGTAAGATTGGTAGTAATTCTGATAATGTCATGGGTAACCTGGTAAACACTCTGTTGGGTCATGCCTGCTGGTTCTGTCCATATAGTGGTGCCTGCTATGCAACTGGTGGAGGATTTTCGGGCCTTACTTGTGAGGCAGATTCTCGCCATCTCTGTGCATACTCTTTCACCGTTTCCCTCTGCTTCCTTGTCATTTTGGCCATGTCGTTTCGATCTAGTCCCACATCAGTATTGAAGTAGTAATTTTGCCAGAAAATTTTGACTAAGTCTTGCCAGTTCTTAATGAGTGAGTGATCTAGTCCAGAAAACCATTTGAGTGCCGGCCCGATTAAGCTCCTTTGAAACAACTGTACCAACAACCTATCATCCTCGCTGTACTGGCACATGGAACCGCAGTACAACTTCAGATGCGACAGAGGACACCCTATTCCGTTATATTTTTCAAACTCCAGGCATTTGAACTTGGCCGGTAGTTGAGCATTAGGGTGGAAGCACAAATCCTTGAATCGGGTTCTGCTCATAGTGTTGAGGCCCTTCATCCTCCTCATCTCTTTCTGTAGAGATTCGATCTGTTGAGCCAGTTTTTCGTCTGTTGCACTTTTGGCTTCCGTAGCTCTGTACTCACATTCATCGTCGGGAATGACCACTGGGGGTGGTCGGTTCTGTAGAATATAGAGTGGAGGCCCCTAGTATTCAGGCACTGCAGGTGGCATTGTAGTCTGTGGTCCCTGTGGAGGTTGCTCGGGTAACTCTTGATTCGACCCGGATGCGTGCTGCTGTATCGTTTACGCTTGTAGGATACTAACGTTGGCTAACACAGTACTGACTATTTTTTCTTGCCTCTCAATTATCTTTAGCACTGTTGTTATCTGCGGGTCGATACCTGACGCTTCGGTCACTGGAGGTTGTGTCGGTTCGGAAGAACTCATGGTGACGGTAGACCATCTGAGAAAATAGGGAGGCACTTCTGGCTGCTTGTATTTCTTTCGCTTGGCCACCTGTGGGTACAGAAGACCAAGTATTACTATCTTGTTTACAAAAAATGAAGATGCATGATGTTTTATTAGATCAGGTAAAGTTGTTTACTGTGAGTTTTAACAGAAAAATAATCTCTCGGCGCGGAGCCGGCATCAACGCAGAGTTGGTAAAATAAAAAGAATTACATCAGCCTGGAGCTGGCATCGACACGGAGTCAGTAAAATATTTTTAAAAACGGAACTAACTTAGCGCGGAGCTAGCATCGACACGGAGTCGGCATCAACACGGAGTTGGCATCAGCACGGAGCTGGCATCGACACGGAGTCGATAAAACATTTTAAGAAAGGTAATTTCATCAGCACGGAGCTGGCATCGACACGGAGTCGGAAAAACATTTTGAAAAAGTAATTTCATCAGCATGGAGCTGGCATCGACGCGGAGTCGGGAAAATATTTCAAAAAATAATTTCATCAGCACGGAGCTAGCATCGACACGGAGTCGGGAAAATATTTTGAAAAGGTAATTTCATCATCACGGAGCTGGCATCGACACGGAGTCGGGAAAATATTTTAAAAAATAATTTCATCAGCACGGAGATGGCATCGACACGGAGTAGGCGGCAACACGGAATTGGCATCAGCACGGAACTAGCATCGACACGGAGTCGGGAAAAATATTTTGAAAAGGTAATTTCATCAGCACAGAGCTGGCATCGATGCGAAGTCGGGAAAATATTTTGAAAAATAATTTCGTCAACACGGAGCTGGCATCGACACGGAGTTAGGAAAATATTTTGAAAAGGTAATTTCATCAGCACGGAGCTGGATAGACACGGAGTAGGGAAAATATTTTGAAAAATAATTTCATCAGCACGGAGCTAGCATCGACACGGAGTCGGCAACAACACGGAATTGGCATCAGCACGGAGCTGGCATCAACACGGAGTCGGGAAAAATATTTTAAAAAGGTAATTTCATCAGCACGGAGCTGGCATCGACACGGAGTCGGGAAAAATATTTTGAAAATGTAGCTTCTAAGATAGTTGAAATAACCTATGTTTTTGGTAGCCTCCAATTCAGTTCTATGAAATCATCGTCGGCCAGGTAGATCTCCAAGGAAGAGGCAGCGCACAATGGCACTCTTAAATCACCTTGTTCCCTGAATAGATGTAGTCTATCCCCTTCGTATCAATAGGGTAAGATCTTTCTAGGCACCGACTTGATCAAGGACTGCAATTGGTACTTTTTGGAATTTTTTTTTTTTTTGAAAAAGTTGGATGCATTTGAGTAGATTGATCGATTGTTATCTTTGTTAGATCTTGAACTTGGTTCGAAATTGAATCTGGATCCGGCTTGTAGTGGATCTGGGTCTTAGACCCAGTCGAGACGGATTTGGGTTGTGGTCTCAATGGATCTGGGTTGTAAACCCAGTTGGAATGGATTTGGGTCTGGGTTGTGGACCCGGTTGGATTGGATCTGGGTTGTGGACCCAGTTGGATTGGGTCTGGGTCGCAATCCAGTTGGATTGGGTCTGGGTCGTAACCCAGTTGGAAATGGATCTGGGTCGCGACCCAGTTGGATTAGATCTGGGCCGTGACCCAGTTGGATTGGGTCTGGGCCGTGGACCCAGTTGGATGGTACGGATCGTTGGCCCAGTTTAAATGGGTACAAATAGGGACCCAGCTCACAAAATTGTCTCGAGTTGGCAAATCCGCAAATTCCTCCACTCTTTTTTTTTTTTTTAATTTATTTTTTCTTTTTTTGTTTGTTTTTTAAAACATTGACTGCCGAAATCCATTTTACTCAATTTATCCCAAAACTTAGGATTTTCCTAAGGGTACCGTCACCGTTTGATCAATAGTGAGCGGGCCCCTTCAAAAATGGACTGTCGAGTTCATTCAGTAGCGTCGAGTTCACTCTGGTCCGTGTTAATGGCACGGATGTAATTTATTTTTTGTTATCCGTGTTTTGGGCATGGATGAGACATTCTCTATTTCAACCGTGCCTAAAACACGGATGAAGCGCCCATTGTCTTAACCATGTTCCCAACACGGATGACACACATTTTAGTCTATCCGTGTCATGGGCACGGACCAGAATGAAATCCAGTTTCTGGAATTTCACAGAACTGTTTCTTTTTGCCCCTGTTTTCAATATTCCCTCACTGTTTTTGGATCTTTTGGCTCACTTCTTTTTTTTTTTTTTTTTGTTTTGAGCATGATGCGACATGAATTCCTCGTCTTTTACCTAAGGGGAGATAAAAGAGAACAAAATAAACCTACAATCTAATTGCCTCCTTTAGGCTTACAACTTGGGCTTCGAGGCCCGACCACAATAATCACATACAACATTGCTTTGGGGGTCGATGTAACGTTAAATTTGTGTCCTAACTCATCTAGCCGGGCACATGCATGGGTTTAATAGGTGGTTTCAAGGCTACCCAATCTTCAAACCTCGGTGCATACCGAAGTACAAACGTCATTGGTTGGTGATCGGGTTTGATGTGTTCATTCTCGACACTTGAAATAGCGATCTCAAGCCGTGGAACTACTAAGCATCGGGGCTTATGTATAGTGAGGGTGGGGTGGCTTGGAAGTGAGGCTATGCTCGCAAGTGCACACGTTCATTTTCATTCATTATTTTTCATCGACCCCCTTACAAATATCATAAACAAGAATGTAAGTAAATATTACAATTGTGGACATAAGAATGACATCAAAAGCAAAACAAAATACACATAACAACAAGAAACAACATTAGTAAACTAAAAATCTATTTTTTTTTTTCAAATGACCGAGTTACTCGCGAGGAATGAGCCTAAAGTCCCCAGTGGAGTTGCCAGCTGTAGACATGTGGTTTTCATCATTACGATGATCACATATACTAATATTTGGAGTCGCCACCATTCAAATTGTGAATGGGTGTGAATGGTCACCCGGTGCACATTTTCGAAAAATTGTCATTTTTTAGCGTTAGTAACTCGCAACGGATATGAAACTAATCCAACATAGAGGTTCGGGCAAACGGCTCAGTTGGAGAAAAGGGAAAGTGTTAGGCACCCTTTTCTCCCCGCCAAATGACGGTAACCTCAACATAACTCGGTCGTTTTAATTTTAACAAAATATGAGAAAATAAAGTGTCTCGTGGAAGTGTTTGTATCCTCGCTAGGGATTCATTTTCGACTTGATCATAGGGTCATTTTATTGATGGAAATGACCCTTATGAGTCTTTAGCCTTGGGGTCCAATCATAAAAAGAAATGATAAAGTAAAATAGAAGCGGGGGATGTTAGAAGAGGGAAGAGTAGAAGGTTAGAGAGAGAGAAGGGAGGGGGAAGTCTAGGACCCACCTTGAAGCTTCTTTCCTCTTCTTTCTTCTTCTTCTAGATCTTCTTAAGTCCTTAGTGAAGTGTGAGAATCAAATTATTTTTTAGAAGGTGATATGGAAGAGTAGTAGTGGTGAGTAGAGAAGATAATTTTTCTTAATGAAACTTGGTAACCCTTTTTGGGGTGAGGGGAGAGGTATTTATAGAAGTTGGGAGGGGGTTTGGGGGTATAATGGGGTTAAACTTTGAAGGGAGTGATAATGGAATGGGTTTTAGGAGTAGGAGGTTTGAAATTTAGAATGAAAGTGAGGGTATTTGTGTAATGATGAAAGTCGGTTGTGTTTAACCCAAATGGTTTGGGTTCTATCCAAATCCATTTGGGTAGAGTGTTTGGTGGGATGAGATGAGTGATGCTTGATGGGGGTGGGGGTGTAAGAGGGTTGTTTAGAGAAGGAGTGTTAGGTTGGTTGATGAGGTAAGGTGTGTAGATTTAGAAGAATGGGTTGTGTAAGAGGTTGTTAAATTGGTTTTTGGGAGGAGAGAGGGGATGATGCCATGTGGCATATGTGATGAGAGGATGAGATGATGAGATTGGTTGATGGTGGTTGTTTGATTAGAGAGAAGGGTGTGGGTTAGTTGGTTGATGATAAAGGAAGTATGGGTTGAGGTGATTTTGTTGGAATATTTTAAGGGAAAGTGAGGTGATTTATAAGGGATATGGGTGGTGAATGTGGGTGGTTGATGTGTTAGAGAATGGTGATGGATTAGGTATGGGTTTGAGGTGTGGTTGGTTGAAGATGTTGAGAGAATAGTGATGGATTAGGGTATGGGTTTGAGGGTGTGGTGGGTGATGATGTGTAGAGAATGGAGATGGGGATGGGTGAGAGAGGTGAAGGGTGGTGATGAACATGTGTCATCTTTTGATATTGAGGGGTTGATTGGTTGATGTGGGTAATGGTTAATGGGTTAAAGTTATGGGTTAGGTAATGAGTTGGTGAAAGCGCCCTCGATCCGCCGGGTGCGCGGATTCGCTTTTGACCCTTGAGGTTTGGGAGTCGCCACCTAGTTGTTAAGGTCTAGGAACCAAACTGACTCTAAAAAAGACAAACTAATCTACGAAAGAGAAAAAAAAAGTCCGGGGATCACATTACGGGGTTGGAAGGTGTTAGGCACCAACCCCGCCCGGCCAAAGCCGGTCTCTACTAACTTTCCAAATAAATCACATTGCTAAAAACCTAGATAAAAATAAAAATAAAAAATTTTATACCTTTCCGATAGCAAGGATTTTGTTCCCTCAGATCTGACAAAAATAGCTCCTTGTACCGTACTCCCTTGCTTCGTTCTGTCTCCGGATTTGATTTCGGATCTCCGAGGCAAGGTATCTCCTTATTTTTGGATCTGAACTCTTCAAGTTTGTTGCGGATTTGGGATGTTTTTTGAAGGCTTTTAGGTGTTTCTTAGGCTAAAATCGAAGGAGGGATGTTAGGTAAGGAGTTGGGGCTCCAAAACTAGGGTTTATGGGAGGCTAGGGGGCTTTTAGACCTACTTCTCTTAGGGTTTATGATTTGATACGAAAATAGGGTGTGAGCACCTCTATTTATAGATTTTTTTAGGGGTTGATTTGGATAGAGTTAGTATTTAATTAGAGTTCTTTTAATTAGAGTTGTGTTTTAGTTAGACTTGTTTTAGGTAGAATTGTGTTTTAATTAGAATTGTTTTAGGTAGAATTGTTTTTAGTTAGAACTCTATTAGATAGAGTTATTTTTTAATTAGAACTCTATTATGATTTTTGGTCTTATTTGATTGACTTTTAATGTTTTGACTTTAGTCTTAATTGATTGACTTTTAATATCTTGACTTCAGTCTTGCTTAATTGACTTTAATTTTGACTTCAGTTTCACTTGATTGACTTTAATACCTTGACTTCAGTCTTGCTTGATTTACTTTTAATTTTTGGAGAACCCCCCTCTAAAATATCTTTAATTCTTTGGACCCCCAAATGGAGGGGTCCTTAAAGAAATATCCCACGAACCCTCAACAATTTTACTTGAAAGTCCGATTGATCGATTTTTTTAGTTCTAATTTTTAAATTAATTTCATTAATGTTTCACTTTAATTATTTAATGTTTTATTTATTAATTTCAAAAATTTTCATTATGAAAATTGTGAAATTACCATTTTGCCCCCGAGAGGACTTTTCACGTTTTAAGTCGGTCTTTTATGTTCTAGGATGTTTTAGAATCGATTTTTCGTAAGGAATTCTATGGAAATATTGGTTTGTGTCGTTTATGAAATTTTTTGTGTGAAATGGTCGTGAACTTTATGAAGGGCATTTTCGTAATTTTGTCGAATTCTGTTAAAATTGGTGAAATGATTTATTTGGTTCTAATTTGTTGTTTTATGTGTTTGAATGGGTTTTCCTAAGCATAACGTAGGCTCTAGGGTTGTTTTGAGGTTAGGGGTATTTTGATAATTTGGTCAATTTTTAGTGATTTTTATCGTGAAGCTTCTTTTTGGTCTGCAAAATGATGATTTCTATGTTTCTGGGGTCGTATTTTCCTAGCGTAGCGTGGTTTCTAAGGTTTTGTCAATTTGAGATACCTCATCCGGATTTCTGAACATATCTGGTAACAAATAAAGCAATGGAATACACATCCATCATTGGGAATCATTGCGATCGGGTTGACGAGTTGATTAATTAGGCGAGTGCAAAAATGGGGTGTCTACAGATGCCCCTCTTTGGCAGAGGGTTCAAGCAAACTAGATAGCAAATCTATTTTGGTAGATAGTGCGATATCTGAATGCCAAAGCTAGTGACAGTTCATTTTGCAGCCTGATTTAGCAATTCGTCAGGGTGTTCGGATCCTTGAGGGTAAACTCTCCCCGAATTAAAAGAATGTCAGGTCCTTGAGCGCAAACTCTCACTGACAGTGTCAGATCCTTGAATTTTAAAAATTCTCCTTGACTGATGTAACAACTGTGCAAGTGTGTGATTTAAATCTGAGATAAATTTGAGTAAAATCTGAGTATAATTTGAGCATAATTTGAAATATAAACTGAGCATAAACTGAGCAAAATTTGAGAAAACCCTCGGCGGTAACTGAGCATAATTCCGAGATACCCTCGCGGTAACTGAGCATAGTTCCAAGAAAACCCTTGGCGGCAATCTGAGCATAGTTCCAGAAAACCCTCGGCGGCATCTGAGCATAATTCCAAGAAAACCCTTGGCGGCATCTGAGCATAGTTCCGAGAAAACCCTCGGCGGCACTGAGCATAATTCCAGAAAACCCTTGGCGGCAACTGAGCATATTCCAAGAAACCCTTGGCGGCATCTGAGCATAATTTTGAGAAAACCCTCGGCGGCATCTGAGCATAGTTCCGAGAAACCCTCGGCGGAAACTGAGCATAGTTCCGAGAAAACCCTCGGCGGCATCTGAGCATAGTTCCAAGAAAACCCTCGGCGGCATCTGAGCATAATTCAAGAAAACCCTCGGCGGCATCTGAGCAAAATCCAAGATAACCCTTGGCGTAAACTGAGCAAAACTGGCAGAGAATGAATGAATTTTTGGAAAGAATGAACGAATTTGGAGAAAACTGATTAGAACGAATCGGAGAACGAATAAATCTGGAAGATAATGAATCTGGAAGAGAAATGATCGATTCCAAGAATGATTGGATCTGGAAAAGAATCTGGAGAACGAAAGAATGCCATATCTCCTATGTGAGATCCAAAATGCTTTTGTTTGAACCTCAAGGATTTATCAAAAAGTTTTATGAATTTAAAACCTGAGTTTTTATTTCTTTTGAACCTCAAAAGTTTTCGAAAAACTGTTATCAAGAGGGTAACCTTAAGTTTGGGGTTCCTATTATTTTTTAGGATTAACATTGCTCAAGAAAAATGCCCCTAGTTTGACAATGACGTGGCATTGAAGATAATTGAACACATCATGCAAAAATTAAAAAAAATGCCCCTAGTATAAGGGGAAAAAGTTACAAAGAAAGAAAAAATGCCCTTGTATGAAGGTTTGAAATATTGATTACCACAAGCGCAATAAAGACTCAACTTTTAATTTTGATTAATTTTATTGAAGATTTTGAGTCAGGCTCAAGAGAACAAAATATTTCCTTTGGGACTCATCATAGAATTCACCCTTTTCTCCATTGGTTCACTTGGGGAAGTAAACATTTTCAGATCGATCGTAGACAAGATACTTGTGGCTTCTGAGTCTATGCCTGGTTTAAACTAAGTATTGAACTTGATTATTCGGACTTCTGATGTTTCAGCTCGGACCGCTCTCAGCTTGGGATTTTCTTCTGTTTTTCTTTGTTGCTCTAACTTTTGCCTAGATCACCTTTTCAGGTTTTCAATCTAGCGAGCTTGCTCTGGCTTTTGCCTAGATCGCCTTTTCAGGTTTTCGATCTAGCGAGCTCTTCTCTTTTTTTCTTTGCTCTGATTGTTGCCAAAGTTGTCCTTTCAGATTTTCAACCTTGCGAGTTTGCCTTAATTTTTGCCTAAGTCGCCCTTTTCGGGTTTTCAACTTAGCAGGCTTCATCATTTTTTATCTTTTTTTTCTCCTCTTGTCTGAACTTCTGGAGTTACTGTCTGATCATGCTTTACTATCTTCCTTGACTTTTCGCACGGTACTTAGGAGGACTTTATAGGTAGGCTTAGGACTGGGTATAAAAAAAGGAATTTTGAGGCTCAAAAACCAAATGCCCCTTGTGTGGCATTTCCTTTTAAATTATTTCTTTTTTTTTCTTAAATTTTCTTCCCCATTTTGAAGATATTTTTCTTTCTTTTGAATTTTTTCTTGATTTTTTTTATTGTGTGGGAAATATATTTTTTTATTTTGATGTGGTCGGGCCTGAAGTAACTTCTCAGGTTGCCTACGTACCCCAGAATTTTGGGATCAGACCAAAACGTAGTTCGAAGCTTCCCTCCCCTAGGTTAGGTGATCGGGCTGAGAAAGAAAAGGCATAATTTTTTTTTTTGAAAAGGCTGCAAAGGGGTTGAGAGGATATGTTGAACTGGGTAACTGGGTAATATGAGGATTGATTCGGCCAAAGATGGCCTCCTTAAATGTAGTACCGTTTGATTTGGTCAAGGTTGGTTGGTTCTGGTAATTCGATTCCATCATGATCTTGAAGTCTGACAGCTTTTCCTGGTAATATTTCCTTGACGATGAACGGACCTCCCCAATTTGGTTTGAACTTCCCCCTAGGATCAAAAATAGGTGCCCTGTTCTCTTTGAGTACTAAATCCCCGACTTGTAAGTGACGGGCCTTGATTTTCTTGTCAAACGCACGGGCGACTCTTCTTTGATAAGCTTGCACGTGATACAACGCTCTTAGTCGTTTTTCCTCGATCAAATTCAACTCTTCATACCGTTGGCGAACCCAATCTGCTTCTGACAACTGACTTTCTAACAGAACCCTGAGAGACGGAATCTCCATTTCAACTGGCAAGACTGCTTCCATGCCATACACTAAGGAGTAGGGAGAGTAGCTCCAGTGGAGGATCGAATTGAGGTTCGATATGCCCATAATGCAAATGGCAGTTTTTCTGACCAATCTCGATGTGATTGACACATTTTTCTGAGGATAGTCTTAATATTCTTATTAGCTGCTTCGACTGCTCCGTTAGTCTGAGGTCGGTAAGGAGATGATTTATGGTGTGAGATTTTGAACTTTGAACACAATTTGATAACCTCAGCTTTGAAGTGCGACCCGTTATCAGAGATCAGCTCCGAAGGTACCCCGTATCGACTGATGATGTTCGTTTGAATAAACTTTGCAACTCGAGACGCAGTGAGGACAGCATAAGAGGCAGCTTCGACCCATTTGGTAAAATAATCGATGGCAACTAGAATGTATTCGTGCCCGTTTGATGCCTTAGGCGATATTTTACCAATAATGTCAATTCCCCAGACTGAGAATGGCCATGGTGAAGTCAGACCCACTAATTGAGATGGTGGCACATGTATAAGGTTCGCATGTATTTGGCACTTATGACAGGTTTTGACCATGTGATGACAATCTGTTTCCATCGTGGGCCAATAGTATCCTTGTCTCATAATCTTCTTAGCTAACATTTTCCCACTCATGTGAGGGCCACATTCTCCTGAATGTAGTTCAATCATTATCTGTTCAGCTTGATCTTCATCAACACACGACAAATGAATCCCATCATAAGACCTTTTGTATAAACTTCCTGCGCACAGGATAAATTGAGATGCTAATCTTAGTAGGGTCTGTCGTTCCTTCCTCGATGCTTCTTCCGGGAATTCTTATTTTTCCAACACTTCTTTATATCTGTGTACCATGGCTTTCCATCGGTAGTCGAGTAGTAATGTTGATCTGATGGCAGTATGCGGGTTTGTCTTTGACTTCAACAGTGATCGGCCTCAATTCCATGCCAGGGGGCAAATGGATCATTGAAGATAAAGTTGCTAAGGAGTCAGCAAATCTGTTATCCTCCCTTGACAAGTGTTGGAACAGGATAGCTTTAAACTTACTGACTAAGTTTAACAAATACTCATGATAAGGTTTCAACTTTTCATCCCTAGTCTTCCATTCTTCCAATGACTGATGTATGACCAAGGCTGAATCCCCAAAAACTTCAATTTCTGTAATGCCCAGGTTCAAAGCAGCTTCGAGCCCCGCGATGCACGCCTCATATTCAGCCGTGTTATTAGTGTTCGAAAAGGCTAATTTAATAATAGGAATGTGGCATCCTTCCGGAGAAAACAGGACTGCCCCTATTCCATACCCATTTTGATTGGCGGCTCCATCAAAGTACAACTGCCATGTTTGGTTCTACGGTTCTTCTTTAACGTGCAAGATGTTCTCATCTGGGAATTGATCGACAGGCCTTATTCCTTCTACTACAGGGTGATCTGCCAAGTATTCTGCTACAGCTCTCCCTTGATAGATTTCTGTGTAACATGCGTGATGTCAAACTCTGATAGCAACAATAACCATCGCGCGGTTCTCCCTGTCAACGCCGGTTTTCTCAAAAGATACTTGAGAGGATCCATCCGAGATAACAGGATAATTGAATGAGACAGCATATAGTGCCGGAGTCTCTGAGTAGCCCATACCAGTGCTAAGCAAGTTTTCTCCAAGGATGAATATTTCGTTCATACTCTAACATCTTCTTACTGATGTAGTAGATGGCCCTTTCTTTGCGAGTATCTTTGTCATACTGTGCAAGCATGCATCCCATAGCTTCTTCTGTGACTGACAGATAAAGAAGAAGTGGTTCACCCGGTGTAGGTGGAACCAAAATAGGTGGGTTTAAGAGATACTCCTTGACTTGGTCGAAAGCCTTTTGACATTGCTCATTCCAAACTGTTGGTTCATTCTTCTTGAGAAGCTTGAAAATAGGTTCGCAGACGTTGGTGAGTTGAGCGATGAACCTGCTAACATACTGGATTCTGCCCAGAAAACCTCGAATCTGCTTTTCAGTCTCGGGCGGCGGCATCTCTTGGATAGCTTTAATCTTCACAGGGTCTACTTCGATCCCTCTTGACTGACTACAAATCCCAACTTTTCCAGAAGTTACTCCAAATACACATTTCTGTGGGTTGAGGCGGAGTTGGTACTTTTGAATCCTTGTGAGAAACTTTTCTAACGCAGTAACATGCCCTAGTCGTTCTTTGGATTTGACTATCATATCATCTACATAGACTTCGACCTCCTTGTGTATCATGTCATGTAGTAAAGTCGTGGCTGCTCTTTGATAGGTAGCTCCAGCGTTCTTCAAACCAAAAGGCATGACCTTGTAGCAGAAGGTCCCCCACTGTGTGATGAACGACGTTTTTTGCATATCTCGAGGATCCATTTTTATCTGATTGTACCCTGAAAATCCATCCATGAAGGACAACAAAGCGTGCCTGCTGTACTGTCCACTAGAACATCTATGTGTGGTAAAGGGAAACTATCCTTTGGGCTTGCTTTGTTTAAGTCTCTAAAATCCACACACATTCTAACTTTTCCATCCTTTTTCGCACCGGGACGACATTGGCAATCCACTCAGGGTATTCTACTACTTCAAAAATCCAGCGTTAATCTGCTTCGTAACTTCTTCTTTGATTTTCAAAGTCCATTCCGGCTTCATACGTCGAAGTTTCTGTTTGATTGGTCGAGCATCAGGATATAACGGAATCCGATGTTGGACAATATCTGTGCTTACCCCCGGCATATCCTCGTAAGACCACGCGAACACGTCTTTGAACTTTCTGAGCAAGTCTACTATCCCTTTGCGTTCATCGGGAGATAAAGTGACCCCTATCCGAATTTCTTGAGGACTTTCTTTTGTTCCGAGGTTGATAACCTCTACTTCCTCTATTAGAGGTTGAGCCCGACGTTCCTCTTCTTGTTCAAGTAATTTGATTATTTCAGGGGGAGGTTCTTCGTCAGAAGACTCTCCCTCCGAAGCCAGATTATTAGTTAAATTATTATTGCGCTCGGGGTAATCAAAATTTTCTTTCATTTCATTAAAAAAAGATGGGGTAACAGGACTCATTGCAGACTTGACAGACTCACTCGACTCAACAGAAATAAATGACTCAACTGGCATGTCAGACTGAACAGGACTAATGGGACCGACAGACCCAGCCTTGACATGCAACACAGGACTGATTACATGATAATTTGATAGAGACCCAACAGCGGGTTTGATTACAGACTGAGGATTTGGGATTCCTTTCTCAACTGACAACACTAAGATACCATGATCTTCAATGAATAGCTGATCGATGTTGAGGGAGTCCAGATCGAGCTGCCAGTCTTCAACTTTCTTCTCCTTAACTTCTATGCTTGCTTCCTTTTCGGCCATTCCATGCCAAAGAAGATTTCAAACCCCGGCAGACGAGTACCTGTGATGTGATCAATGAACGGCTCTGGGAACCCACAGTAGCGGAAGTCTTCTCCTTCTTTCACAAAATAACCATTGAGGGTCTTTCGATAGGGCTTCATTTTAATGAGATCTGTGGTACGCCTTTGCCTTTTAGCAATGGCCTTATCCCGTTTTGT
This sequence comes from Akebia trifoliata, assembly GCF_017979445.1. NCBI lineage: Eukaryota > Viridiplantae > Streptophyta > Magnoliopsida > Ranunculales > Lardizabalaceae > Akebia > Akebia trifoliata. The sequence goes on from NW_028237436.1 coordinate 17,104, forward strand.
CTTCCAGTATTGGGCCCAATCTTCCTTAGTAGGCTTATATCCTAGTCCGAATGTGCCGATGGCCTCTTTAATCACTGGTGCCTCTTTAATACCTTGCTGCTTGCGACCTAAGCCCATACCAGGGAAGAATCTCATTTTCTTGAATATATTGGCCATGTAGCAATTAGAGGTATTTTCCATTGGAAAATATTCTTTCATGGCTTGATCCCATTGGACTGAGCATATCTTTTCAAATTCGAACCCACTGAGCTCTACTCCCTGTTGTTCTGGTTGAATCTCAAGCAACGGCTCATCCTTAGCCTCAGTATTATTTATGATCCCTACAATTTCAGCATCTCCATGAAGAGTAATTACTAGCCCATCCTTGATAAACTTGACCTTCTGGTGTAGCGTAGAAGGGATGGCTTTGATCTGGTGTAACCATGGTCTCCCTAACAGTAAATTGAAAGAAGACTGGATGTCAATACCTGAAATTCCACAGGAAATTCAGCTATGCCTGTGGACAGTCGAAGGTGCAAAATTCCCAGTACATCCCTCTTGGTGTTATCATAGGCTCTAACACCTTGATTAGTAGGTTTGAGATCTTCAGCCTTAAACCCGAGACAAGTAGCAGTTTTCAGCGGGCAAACGTTCAGTGCACTCCCGTTATCAATCAAAACCAAAGGTACCCTCATCCGTTACAGTCAACTGTAATGTGCAACGGCTTAGTGTGGCTTGCCCCTTCTTTTGGGAGATCTGAGTCCGAGAAGGATAGGATATTCTCCACGTAAGTTGCCCCTACTATACTGGCCAGCTGATCTGGAGAAGTATCAAGGGAGACTTGGGCTGTGTTTAGTGCTTTGAGAACAGCCCCCTATGAGCAGTGGAAGCCATGAGTAAACCCCATACTGAGATATTGGCCCCTGATTTTTTCAACTGTTTGATCACGGAGTTATCCTCTTCGATGCTTTCCTTAGTGGGATCTTCTCCTTCTTTTCTTGCCAGGGCTGCAGGATTATCAACACAGAGTTCTTGTGGCTTAAAAACTCTTCCCCCTCGAGTCATATGTCTAACTTCATCACAGGAAAGGGGGAAAGGCTCATCTTCTTCAGTCAACAAGTATGGATCTTCGGCTGTCAAAGGTTCAGGGTTTTTCAGATTCATTTGGGCCAACAGGTAACTAGTGAACGCGGGACTATCGTAACGAGGCGGGGATAAACAATAGGTATCATCCGAGGTTAAATCAAATGGTTCATAGTTTGTGGTGAAAACCTCATCAGTGAAGGCTATCCCGGCAAGGGGGTAACTGGGCGGTTTAACTTGGATTGGATGGATGAGAGAAACAGGGTCGAATGGTAATGGGGTGTGAGAAACCATGTTCAGGGTTGGTGGAGGTTGATAAGTAGGTAGTGGATTAGTGGTGACATTTGGTGGGCTAGGGATGGTGACCTTTTTATTATCAATAAGGTTTTGAATGGCATGGCGCAAGGTGATGCATCGATCCGTGTGATGGCCAGGATTTTGATGAACTCGCAGAAAAGTTAGCATTGTGTCCAGCTGGCAAGGGATTAGGTAAAGGTCGGGGTTGGATAGGGGTAAGAAGCCTTTTTTTCATCAATTTGTGAAGTGCTACAGTAAGACTCATCCCTAGATTGGTGAACTGACGCGGAGTTCGAGGTTGACTTGGGTGAACCTGGTTATTAGTCCGGGCTGGGGGTTGAGCTGGGGTAACTGAGGTATTGGCGATGTAAGTATGGTTGATATTGGGTTTGGGAACATATGGTTTCTTAGGCTTGTTATCTGAGGGGTTAGAAAGAATCCCAGAGGCAAATGCATCCTCGAGTTGGCTTCCGGCTTGTAACAAGGATTCAAAAGTAGGGAGGTATTGGGCCACTAGGTGCTGAGCATATCCTTGAGAGAGGTTCTTTAGGATAATCGCTACTTGTTCCTTCTCCGAAGTCTATCCCACATTTGAGTAGCCTTGGCCCTCCAGCGACCAATAAAATCAGTGAATGTCTCCCCATTTTTCTGTTTAGTTGATTCCAAATCCCTTCTTGAAGTCTCAATCTCGGTACTGTACTTATACTGATACCAGAAGACCTTTGACATGTTCTCCCATGTACCCACAATAACTAGATCTTGAGACATTAGCCAACGTAGTGCTGATCCTGATAAAGTCCTTTGGAACAATAATGTCATCTGTTCGTCGCTGAGCCCCATAGTGCGCATGTTGGTAACATACACCTTAAGATGTGTTTTCGCACACCCTGTCCCACTGAACTTGTCCATTTCAGGCATCACAAACTTCTCTGGCAAATGGATTCTAGGGATGCGGTTCAGAGCTTCAATGCCTGCTGCAATTTCATCAATACCCTTTATACTCTTCATAGCTGACTCCAATTGAGACATTCTATTAGATAACGCCGGATTTTCATCAACATACTCTTCGTCTCCGTCGAGTTCGAAGACTTCACGTGGACGTTTCTCTTCTACCTTTTTTCCCTTTTGGGTCATCTAGAGAATTCCCGTCGATTCCGAGGTCTGTTCTAACATTTCCACTTTGCCTTTTATATTGCTGATATCATTGGCAAAGGCTGCCAAGATCTTACGGATCTCTGTGAGCTCAGATTCTGAAGCCATCTCTACTTGTTGACTTGGTACTGTGGTTCGTTCTAACCGACTGGACTTACGACTCCAACTAGGAGGTGGACGCTTGAGTTTGGGCGCAATGATAATCCTATATGACCCCATCAAAGGTAGATTTAGTCAATTTCAGTATTACCCCCTTGATAACATTTTAAGAATCATTTTATTGAGGTTTGTGCACCAATCCATTAATTAATCCATTCACACAATGAGTATTCGAAAAGAAATAAATATTTATTCAAAAAGAAAGATAGTTTTATTGAAAATGATTGACAAACAATATGTTCTTATTAAAACATCTTTCAACAAATTTGATTTGAACTATTTTTACATGGACGCTTGGCTTTGTCTTGATGGTCATCAGGATTGCTGTCAGGCTTGACCCTCTTGGCTCTAACAACTGGCTCTCTGAATTCTGCTGGTCCGTCTGGATACCCTAAGGTGCGCTTGTTCCAAGCTTTCTCAATGAGGTGTACTAACTTTTCAGTCAAAGGCTCGGGGGAAAAGAAAGCTTTGTGCTGAGGTAAGGATAACTCTGTAGGTACATCGTACTGTTCTGGGATCAGATTAGGATGGTAAAAAGATGTTTCTTCTAAACCAATCAGACGGACATAGTAGGATCCTTTGGTTCCTAGAACAGGGGGATCAGTCATCCACCAAGGGCACCTAAAATCAATATGACAGGCGAGGCGAGAGTCTAACCATTTGCTCCAAGCTTTGACTGAGTTGTGACGCACTAACAGGTTTCTCTTGGAAAAATGTTCTGGCCCATATTCGAGGTTTGAAGGAACCTCTACGATTTTGAGACGGTCACAAAGCCACATATAGAGTAAGTAGGGGCTTCCCTTGAAGCTTTCCCGCTCACCATTTTTTATGGCATCTAAACCTGAGAAGGTTTCGGCTAGGATGAGAGGTACTGGGTTGGCTTTCCTTGAGAGTTGAGAGGCTATATCTATGAAGGACTCAGGGATAGTTTGGCCATCACTATTGGAGGTCAGTATGTATTGGGCTAGGATTCCTAAGCATAATCGATAATCTCTAGTGGCTCGCCAGGCTTCGGGTTTTACATTGATAGGGTGACTGCGGGAGCGATACGGGCCCAGTAAAGGTACTAAGTTCAATCTCCCGTCATTGACTAAGACCTTGGCTTCTTCCTTGGAAATGTTTAGTCCTGTGGCGAGTTCACCAGAATATCCGGTCTTGAGGCCTGACCTGACTAGAGGTCCTGAAGTGGATATCCTCATGATGCCACAATAATCCTCGTGAGTAGGGCATAAATGCATATACCCCATATGGAATATGTGAAGATAGGGGTTCCATCGCTTAGCCATAGCATGTAAGAGGTTCCAGTCTATCTCAAACTCATGGAAGTAAAGAGCACTCCTCAACATGAATCTCCCAAAATTGATCTTCTCTACAGGGTGCATTCCTATGACGGTTGTTTTGACTAACTGATCGATTGGGTTATCGCCGGCGGCTAACATCCTGGTTTGACACAAAAGGGTATTTTAGTACTCTTCCAATGGTCCATGTAAAAGATCAATTTATTTTCTTTTGGAAAATCTTATTCTTATGGAAAATATTTTCTGGAAAATATTTTTCTTGGAAAACATTTTTTCTAGAGAACACCTTTTTTGGAAAACACTCTTTTTGGAAAATTTTCCTTTTCTTCTTTGAAAATTCGATTTCCATTTGATTTAAATGGCTCGGTCCATCCTGATTGTTGGATCGAGGTGGACTGGGTCATTATTGTAAAAGAATGGGTTCTTTATTGGGTTGGTGCACCCATTTTAATTTTCAAAAATAAAATTTTTTGATCCTTGAGGACAATCATACACTTTGATCTCATCATTCACATCACTCACATACATTCATCAATCACAGGCTCCATTCAATAAACAACCCGGGAACACCCACGATAAGTTCGAGTCGTGACCTACTGGAAGGTTTCTAGACTCTAAGCTTACTACGTGCAATGCATTTTTATCTGGCCACCCTTGCCCAAGCACACCTATATACCTTTCGATACGTGGTGACTTGGTTTGATATACCGTATAGGTGATAATCTAAAACCTCAATTCACTTCTCTGAAGCCAAAACAGCCAGTTTGATCTCCAGTTGAGAGGTGGCGCACAATGCTGAGCAAGGGCCCACTTAAATACCTCTCGTCTAGAATAGACGTAGTCTATCCCCCTCGTACAGTAGGGTACAGCGGGGCAAGATCTTGCTTAGGCACCGGTTTGACCAAGAAGTGCAATTGATATACTTAGATTATCTTTTATACCTACGGGTACGAGTCAAGAGTTGTAGCTTTCATAAATGGTTTGGCATCCCACGAGGGGACCGACCACGTACTAGTACTACGTTGGCAATCGGGACATGTGACTGTGTGGCTTACAATAGGTCAAAGGCTCAGGTCGCTCCAGCCTGGGTGCATCAATATACTTCTCAGAATCACCTGATCAGACGGTATTGATGCCCCCAGTTTGATATACCCTAAGGTACGTGACTGGAGTTGTGGTTTTCATGAATGACGTCGCATCTCCGAAGAGACCGGGCCACGCACTAGTGCCACGTTGGCTATATGGGACGTGTAAGTGGATAAAACGGTAAACGTGCATGTGGTGTGTGCAAAACAGGGTGGGGTGTGCCCGGGGCCTTTTCCAAGCAAATGGGCCCATGGGCCTGATCATATACATATGAAAAATTTAATCAAAACCAAAACTATTCGAATCATATGAATATTTAATCGAGATTAATCACCATTCCAATCACATAAGCACATTGAGCATATACCAATATTAGAAACAAGCATTATTTCCTTATGTATTCCAATTGAGGGTTATTTTGGGGTGACCCCAAACAAAATGGTATTTCGATGAACGTTAATTGAGAATAAGAATGATTATTGGAGGATTTAGGAAACAACCCCCTTTTTTTATTTTTTATTTTTTTATTTTTTTTTTTTTTTTAAATAATTTTAAAAAAACAAAAATAATAACAAAACTATCGCTAAAAAAATTAAAAACTCCTCCAAAAAGATTATTTATTACCACACCAATTTGTACCTTCACTATCAAAGAAGTATTGATCGATATTGCGAGATGATGTGCTCCACGTAAGAATTGGTGTGACGATAGATAACAAATTATTCCACACACCTCTCAAGAAGGGGTTGCCATCGAATCGAATTCTCAATCAGCCCATTCCTTTCCCTTTTTTTTTTATAAAAAAATATATATAGTTTCATTTTTTATTTTTTAAAAAAAACTACAGTGAAGTCTCCCACAGCATGTTCGAATAAAATTCCAATAAATCCAAAATTTTGGTTCCTCTATCAGAAAAAAATCGAACCATCAAAGATCTCCATTAAACCTCACAAATGTCTCATACAGCAGAACGTCACGATTGAGGCTTCTCCAATGGCATTCGGCAGGACGATTAGATTATTCGAATTTTATAAAAAAGAATCAATTTTTTCTTCAACTTTGATAATCAAACCAGCCTGTGATCTTGTAAAAGAAAAGAATCGATTAAAGTTATTCAAACATCTGAAATTTTAGTGTAGCTTTGATGAAGAACGTATACCCGGGCAGAAAACGCATTTTTTTGAGCCGTATGGGAAATAAAACTGTTTGGGGAAGAAAATAAAACCCAAGAACAAAAGGGTTTAAGGTTTCGAGAGATCTATCAATTTCGAAATAAAACACCTCACGAACTACCCAATGATTCCAAAAAACAGCGTCGATCCGCAGCTTCCGATCTTTTCCAACTCTCTATCTAGAATCAAACGACGTTGATCAACGATTTTTCAAGCTTTGCTCTTCTCGGTCTCCCTTCATAACTTGCGATTTCTTTTCTTAATAGAATCAGAGAACAGAGAGAGGAAAAAAAACGAAGCAGAAGAGCTTCTCTTTCTGCCGCTTCTTCTTTCTTAATTTGGGAAGAAGATAAACATAAGAGAAAACCTCTTCTTCTAAGGGCACACCAAATCTCATCTTACAACATTAAGGGTTTTCCCCTTAAAAAGAGATTCTTACTAGGGGCACACCACCTTAAAACATTACAAACAGTGGGTAATAGTTGACAGAAACCTTAAAATCCAAAGTTTTTTATTTTTTATTTTCTTTTTTATTTTTTATTTGCTTTTGGGTTTCTTGCTGGCTGTCAACGTACAACATCATTTTCTTATCTAAACAAAATGATTATAAAAACTTTAAAAATTTTAAAAATTCTAAAAACTATCAATCGGAAGATCAAACACACACCTACAAATAAACCAAAAGCTTTTCCCCCTTTTTATTATTTTTTTTTTAGAAAAAAAAAAACGTCCAAGGATATATCAACGCATGCCTAATATAAAAAAAATCGATGGTCTCCTTGCTCCAACAACCATTAATCCATTCTTAATAACCCCAATCTTTTAAAATTTTGCATTATTTAGGATCACCCTTAATGACCCTCAATTGGATATAGAAATAATATATAATGCTTGATCGAATCATAACAAATAATATGTCAAAAAATCAAAGCCCAAACGCATACTCAATAATCGAAAAATAACTAGAATGAAATAAAATAATAATAAAAAATAAAAAAAAAAAAGCTAAACAAACTAAAAAAATTCTAGGTCTCTCTCTAACAATGCTCCCATACTTGGGGTTTTTCAAGTTTGATCCTCAACGTCCCCAGCAGAGTCGCCATTGAAAGCGCCCTCGATCCGCGGGGTGCGCGGATCCGCTTTTGACCCTTGAGGTTTGGGAGTCGCCACCTAGTTGTTAAGGTCTAGGAACCAAACTGACTCTAAAAAAGGCAAACTAATCTATGAAAGAAAAAAAAAAAGTCCGGGGATCACGTTACGGGGTTGAAAGGTGTTAGGCACCAACCCCGCCCGGCCAAAGCCGGTCTCTACTAACTTCCAAAATAAATCACATTGCTAAAAATCTAGATAAAAATAAAAATAAAAAATTTTATACCTTTCCGATAGCAAGGATTTTGTTCCCTCAGATCTGACAAAAATATCTCCTTGTACCGTACTCCCTTGCTTCGTTCTATCTTCGGATTTGATTTTGGATCTCCGAGGCAAGGTATCTCCTTATTTTAGATCTGAACTCTTCAAGTTTGTTGTGAATTTTGGGATATTTTTGGAAGGCTTTTAGGCGTTTCTTATGCTAAAATCGAGGAGGGATGTTAGGTATGGAGTTGGGGTTCCAAACTAGGATTTATGGGAGGCTAGGGGGACTTTTAGACCTACTTCTCTTAGGGTTTATGATTTGATCCAAAAATAAGGTGTGAGCACCTCTATTTATAGATTTTTTTAGGGTTGATTTGGATAGAGTTAGTATTTTATTAGAGTTCTTTTAATTAGTGTTGTGTTTTTAGTTAGACTTGTTTTAGGTAGAATTGTGTTTTAATTAGAATTATTTTAGGTAGAATTTTTTTAAGTTAGAACTCTATTAGATTGAGTTATTATTTTAATTAGAACTCTATTATAACTTTTGGTCTTATTTATTGACTTTTATGTTTTTTGACTTTAGTCTTAATTGATTGACTTTTAATATCTTGACTTCAGTCTT
>NW_028237437.1:0-25979 GCF_017979445.1 Akebia trifoliata
AGAAACAAAAATCTCAAGAGACATTTTAGTATCAAAATACTATTCATTTCAAAATTTACCGTTTTGATAAAATAACTTATTTTCAAAAATAATAAATTAACCTAATTATAATATGTAAATCGAGGAGGTGGTAAGGGCACTTGTATGATTTTAGAAGTCAAGGACTACTCTATCTTGATGTGACACGTGTCCCACATCACACCCCTATCCATGCTCCACATTTAAAGAATGAAATCATGGTCCCAACCCAAAAAAAACAAATTGGTCATTATATAAAATGCACATGTAGACCCACTACCAAGCAATGCCAAGGCTCAGTTGGGCCCTATGCAGCATATATACACTCTTATATTGTTTCCAATGCCCTTTCTCTAACATAAATTAGAAGAGGCATCCTTTCTGAATTGATCAACTAAAGAAAAATGAATACAAAATAATTTCAAAAATGCTATTTTGGAATATTAATTTTGTATTTAAAAATAAATTAATGATTTATTTCTTGTGGTAAATCTCAATGTCTTAATAGGGACTAAAAATCCAATTTTCCAAGAACTGTTGCACCCCACCTCAATCAAAGGTCAATCTATACATGAACACATGATTCCAAGCAACAATTGTAGGCTTATGGTGTTTAATTATGTGTACATGCACATGATGCTTGGGTGGAGCAACAAATCCTAAGATATTTTTTCACATTATGCTCCATGATCTTGGCTCTTTTTCTATTCTCACTTCCGCTCCAAGATCTTACATTTACATGGTAACATTATTCTCGCATGATCGTTGTTATTGAACTAACGACAATCTTGGCGTCTCGGAATTACACCAAAAAAAGGAATGTGCCTTAGGTAATCATATGTTCAGATTCCCTCTATTCAATTAAGTGCATAAATAGAGAGTTCATTGTCACTTGGAAGTATGCAGAGCTACTCATGGAAATTCAAGTTTTTGCTTCAAGTTTCATATCTTGTACATTTGAATTCCTATCTATGGATAGAAGAGAATAGAGAGTAGCAAATTTCTTAGCTCGTACATATGTGTTTGGGGAAGTTTTTTAATTACTGAAGATTTTAATAACATTCCTCAAGATCTATCGAGGATTTTAATTGAAGTTCTTAGTTGTAATTATACTCGATAGTTTTTTGTAAATAGGAGGAGCCCTTTAACCCTAACTTATCTATAAAAATAAAATAAAAAAAACTTTGGTGTCACAAATTTTATTGCACATGTATAAAATTTTCAATTTGATGTAGTGTTACTGTTATTTGACATACAAACTTTAAAACACTCTATTTATTACCGAATTTATAGAAAAAAAAACAAATCAAATTAGAAATTCAACCAAGTAATATATGCCATATTTATTGTTCATATGTTACACCTTTAACTGACATTATCGTCTTTCCTCCTCTCCTCCTTTCTAATTCTTACCCATTCAAATTTATTATGTTTCTGCTTTTACTCCTTTAATTTTAAAGAAGATGCTTGTGCCGTACGAACTCTAGTAAAATAATAAAATGTTGATTCAAAACTACACGTGTTATTAAAATTTCAATCATGTATTAATCAAAAGTTTAGTAATAGATGTCTTAGTGACTTAATTATAACTGCCATAAGCAACCCCTTTTTGGGCCCATTGGAGATTTCAAGCATAGACAATGCCCAATTCAGTATTTTCACTGTGAACAGATTCTGAATAATGTAATAAATTCTTATTCATTTGGAATAGTTTGCATCATGTGAAAAGAAAAACGTGCCAATAAAAAACGGTGCCATCTAGACACCCCTCTCTCTGGTGTAGCGCGCTCTCTCTCTCTCCCCGTTATCAAACTATAATTGCGTGTATCCCGATGAAGAAGATCTATGGATCTAGTCCATGCCACATCAAAGTAGTCTATTGGGGCGTCAAAAAATCACGACTCAATTAAAAGTGATTGATTTGTTTTTATATATATATATATATATATATGAAAAAGAAGAATTATTGATTTTTTTTAGAATAAAAATTAAAAATTCTCTACAAACATTGAATATGATGGAGGCTTCGTCGTCCGGCTCCTCATAAATGATGTTAGGATCGGCCGGCTCATCCTCGGAATCCGAAAAGAAAACAGAGACAGAACGGAATCACTTTGTTTCAGTGACATATCTAAGAAGACTGAATAGGATTTTAAGAGCTGTCACGACGACTCAATTTAAAAGTGATCGATTTATTTTTTATTTTTATATGAAAAAGAAGAATTATTGATTTTTTTTAGAATAAAAATTAAAAATTCTCTACAAACATTGAATATGATGGATTGAAGACAGGAATAAATGGATGAGAAATTATTTATCTTACAAGTTATTAGTTTGAAGGTGACAGATTTGTAGAAGAATCATGGGATTTTGATTAGTACTTGAATAAAGGGTATTTAAGTCATTTTAAGATTAAAAATCAATCTGATTTTCGGTACCACATGTCAACATGGTTTTGTCGTACAGACCAAAATTTCGAAGTGTGTTTATTGCACTTTAACGTGGCCCTAAGGGCATGTGTAAACAAAATTCAAAAACAATTGGTGTAGAAGGTCCCTTAACTATTAACTGACCCAATTATCCTTCAACATTATTACAATGACAAATATATTCAAAATCTAAATATATCCTCTCCATTTTACCCTCCCTCGCAATGATTGAGCTTCTCAAAATCGATTGTGATCGTCTTTTCTTGCATAAAAGGTAAAATAAAAAAAATCTAACCTTTTAACCCCCCCCCCCCCCGCCCACCACCCACACACACACACATATATATATATATATATATATGGGAAATGTTCAGCACCCTAAGTTTTACCTCACACTTTAACAAACGTTTTTTTATCCTACATGGGTTAGAAGTTTTGGAATGGGCTGATTTTTGGTGAGGATGATCTCTATGATTAAAAGATCATCCTCCCCAAAAATCAGCCCATTCTGAAATGTTTAGCCCCATGTTTACACGTTGAAAAATCGTGGACCGTCCATTTTTTGTAAATCCTTTTTGATGGGGTTAGAAGTTTTGCAATGAGCTGATTTTTGGTGAGGATGATCTCCTCACCATAGAGATCATCCTCACCAAAAATCAGCCCATTCCAAAACTTCTAACCCATGTAGGACAAAACACCTTTGTTAAAGTGTGTGGTAAAGCTTAGGGTGCTGAACGGGACCTATATATATATATAGGGTAGCGTTCAATGACCAACAGTTTGGCCAACAATTTGGCAAACACATTTTTTAAAACATGGGTTAGAGGTCTTGCAATGGGCTGATTTTTGGTGAGGATGATCTCTACAGTGAGGAGATCATCATCACCAAAAATCAGCCCATTCCAAAACTTCTAACCCCATCAAAAATGATTTACAAAAAATGGACGGTTCACGATTTTTCAACTTGTAAACTGGTTTGGAATGAGCTGATTTTTGGTGAGGATGATCTCCTCACCATAGAGATCATCCTCACCAAAAATCAGCCCATTCCAAGACCTCTAACCCATGTTTTGAAAAAGTGTTTGCCAAAATGTTTGCCAAACTGTTGGCCATTGAACGGGACCTATATATATATATATATATGTATATATTTATGTATATATGATCAGGATCCGTGTACACATATATCTACAACGTTTTGTCAGCCCATTCCAAGACCTCTAACCCATGTTTTGAAAAAGTGTTTGCCAAAATGTTTGTCAAACTGTTGGCCATTGAACGGGACCCATATATATAATATATATATATATATATATGGGAAATGTTCAGCACCCTAAGTTTTACCACACACTTTAACAAACGTTTTTTGTCCTACATGGGTTAGAAGTTTTGGAATGGGCTGATTTTTGGTGAGGATGATCTCTATGATTAGAAGATCATCCTCCCCAAAAATCAGCCCATTCTGAAATGTTTAGCCCCATGTTTACACGTTGAAAAATCGTGGACCGTCCATTTTTTGTAAATCCTTTTTGATGGGGTTAGAAGTTTTGCAATGAGCTGATTTTTGGTGAGGATGATCTCCTCACCATAGAGATCATCCTCACCAAAAATCAGCCCATTCCAAAACTTCTAACCCATGTAGGACAAAACACCTTTGTTAAAGTGTGTGGTAAAGCTTAGGGTGCTGAACGGGACCTATATATATATATAGGGTAGCGTTCAATGACCAACAGTTTGGCCAACAATTTGGCAAACACATTTTTTAAAACATGGGTTAGAGGTCTTGCAATGGGCTGATTTTTGGTGAGGATGATCTCTACAGTGAGGAGATCATCATCACCAAAAATCAGCCCATTCCAAAACTTCTAACCCCATCAAAAATGATTTACAAAAAATGGACGGTTCACGATTTTTCAACTTGTAAACTGGTTTGGAATGAGCTGATTTTTGGTGAGGATGATCTCCTCACCATAGAGATCATCCTCACCAAAAATCAGCCCATTCCAAGACCTCTAACCCATGTTTTGAAAAAGTGTTTGCCAAAATGTTTGCCAAACTGTTGGCCATTGAACGGGACCTATATATATATATATATATGTATATATTTATGTATATATGATCAGGATCCGTGTACACATATATCTACAACGTTTTGTCAGCCCATTCCAAGACCTCTAACCCATGTTTTGAAAAAGTGTTTGCCAAAATGTTTGTCAAACTGTTGGCCATTGAACGGGACCCATATATATATATATATATATATATATATGGGAAATGTTCAGCACCCTAAGTTTTACCACACACTTTAACAAACGTTTTTTGTCCTACATGGGTTAGAAGTTTTGGAATGGGCTGATTTTTGGTGAGGATGATCTCTATGATTAGAAGATCATCCTCCCCAAAAATCAGCCCATTCCGAAATGTTTAGCCCCATGTTTATACGTTGAAAAATCGTGGACCGTCCATTTTTTGTAAATCAATTTTGATGGGGTTAGAAGTTTTGGAATGAGCTGATTTTTGGTGATGATGATCTCCTCACCATAGAGATCATCATCACCAAAAATCAGCTCATTCCGAAACTTCTAACCCATGTAAGACAAAACGCGTTTGTTAAAGTGTGTGGTAAAACTTAGGGTGCTTAGGGTGCCGAACGGGACCTATATATATAGGGAAATGTTCAGCACCCTAAGTTTTACCACACACTTTAACAAACGTTTTTTTGTCCTACATGGGTTAGAAGTTTTGGAATGAGCTGATTTTTGGTGAGGATGATCTCTATGATTAGAAGATCATCCTCCCCAAAAATCAGCCCATTCCGAAATGTTTAGCCCCATGTTTACACGTTGAAAAATCGTGGACCGTCCATTTTTTGTAAATCAATTTTGATGGGGTTAGAAGTTTTGGAATGAGCTGATTTTTGGTGAGGATGATCTCCTCACCATAGAGATCATCCTCACCAAAAATCAGCTCATTCCGAAACTTCTAACTCATGTAAGACAAAACGCGTTTGTTAAAGTGTGTGGTAAAACTAAGGGTGGCGAACGGGACCCATATATATATATATATATATATATATATATATATATATATATATAATATATATATATATATATATATATATGTATGTATATATGTATATGTATATGTATATATGTATGTATATATGATCAGGATCCGTGTACACATATATCTACAACGTTTTGTCTTTTATATATATGGTGGCATTTGGAAGCCCTAAAAAGAGTCAAACATTTTTTTAATGTATGAATTAGAAATTTCGGAATGAGTTGATTTTTTGTGATGATGGTCTCTATGATGAGGAGACCATCCTCACAAAAAATCAGCCCATTCCGAAACTTCTTACCCCATAAAAAATGATTTACAAAAATAGGACGGTCCATAACTCTTCAACTTGTAAATTAGGGTTAGAAGTTTCAGAATGAACTGATTTTTGATGAGGATGATCTCTTCACCATAGAGATCATCATCACAAAAAATCAGTCCATTATGAAATTTCTAACCTTTATTTTGAAAAATATTTGGCACAATGTTTGGTTATCTTTTTATATATATAATATTTTGATAACCGAGTATCCTTGTAGACAACAGACCGGGCCTATATCTAGGATTTGCCCAGCCCATAGACTATGGTCTTGTCCAAACACTAGTCTTGAGGTACATGTAATGCCGCACATCACACTCACCAAGTAAGTAAGAGTGCACCCTCACGGATAACCCTGAGGAATTAATGCTCAAATGAAAAATGAGATTGAGATTTTTAGGGCCTGAGAACATTAAAGATTAGATAGATGACTTGAGAGAGGGGATTCAAGTATTGAGTTTTTTTTTAAAGGGAAATGAGGGTTTTTGTAGGTTTTGAAAATGACTTTTGGAGTTAAAAATGTCAAAAATAGAAAATTAAATGATAATAACATGATGTGTAGGCATTTGAGGATTGTTATTTTGGAATTGAGGAGAGGTATTTGTAAAAGGTGGTGGAAATATGTAATTTTTAACCTAAATGGGTTAGATTCTTCAACCCATGTGGGTTGAGTGTTAGGTGGAGTTAATGAGAGTAAGTTTTAGTTGAAAGAATAGTTGTGTAAAGGGAGTAGGTGTAGATATTTTAGGAGGATGAAAGAGATGATGACATATGTTTAATGGTCTGTGATGAGTGGGTTAGGTGAGTTGACTAAGGAAATTAGGGTGTAGGGATTGGAGTGGTGAGAGATGAAGAAGGTGAGGGACTTGTGGGGTCTTATTGTAGGTCCATGAGACCCTTAGGGGTTTTAGGACCTGTTGATTTGATCGAAAAGTTGAATTTTGAAGATTTGAATTTTTTAGGTTCGTTGATAAATTTTATCAGAAAAATCGATTTTTTGGATCCTTTCGAGTGGGGGGTCCGTTCAAATTGTGGTGTCTACAATGTGAATTTTTAATGATATAATTAATATTATTGGTTGGGAGTAACTTATTAAGTTATTTCATACTTATGGGATAATTATCAAATAGTTATAACTTTCTTTTCAACAAATTTTTCTTTCAAAAGACGTCATTTTTTTTAGAATGCCGTTTGGTTTCGAGACTCTATAGTTGCAATGGTTTGGTTCACTACGTGACACTCATTAATGTTTTTTTTCACTCCAATGTTTATACCTCTTGGTTAATGTTATTGGCACCCCTAGGTTTATACCCCTTAGAAAATGTTGGAACCTCTTCAATATCTATAAATATGAGTAGATCTGAATTTAAAAAATATGATTAAAAAATTAATCTCTCTCTCTCTCTTTAATTAAAATTTTTTTTCATGTTTTTCTATAAAAAGAGACATCTGTGCATCCGAAATTCTGTGTGACGGATTTTCTCAAGATTAGTTCAAATTTTGAGAAAATATACAGTTTTGGCACAACTGGGCTTTGTTGTATCCTGAACACAAATTTGCTAGCAACCCATTTGCATATTTGATTTCAACCGAAGTGGGGCGTCTGTTGTCTATAAGACAATGTAGATTACTACGTGCCTCAGAGCAATCGTTTTATTCTTCTTTTCCTCCCTTTATTATTTTCATTTAGTTTAACACTTACGGTTTCTTCCATTCTCTCTTTTGCCCTTAGATCTAAGATCAAGTTACTTACAATAAACTATGGACAAAATACAAAATTTGAATAAAAATACAAATACACCCATCTTTACATTAACATCTTAATATAATATAATCAAAATCATTTTTGTCAAAAATCAAGAAAATTACAATCGACAATCTATAATCAGATTGGTTAGTTTTCAAAATAACAAAAATATCATTTTCACTATTTAATTTTCTAAATCCCTTTAATCAATATTTTAAATACAAAATAAACCCTTTTGATACTTGTGTGTTTGTGCATGCCACCTTCTAATTTTTTATAAGCTAGGTAATTAATGTAGATAAAGACTTAGTTTACGTGACCATAAAAGATGCATAAAATGGTGTTGTGAGATGTCTAGTAGTTCTTATTGGGTTTGGACTTCAAGAGGTAAGGTATTGTCAAATGGGTCCTTTCCTGTTGCGGAGTAGGTTTAGCCCAATTAGGTTACTTGATTGCACCTATGTGGGGTTCGAGGGTAATAATCACGAAATGATTTATTTATTTATTGTATTTTTGTTATATATATATATATATATATATATATATATATATATATAATATTTTCGAGTAAGATTTTATTATTATTTTTACTTTGTGAGGTTTCTTGCGGTATTAAATAGAGAGTCTATAATTTTTATGAATGATAGTGGAATTTTTCTTCCTCTTCTTTGTGGATGTAAGTAATTGTCGAATCACGAAAATCTTATGGGATCGTTTTGCTTTTTTATCTTTACTTTTGTTATATTTTTGCACAATAAAAGAAATTTTAACTTTCACATAAACGATCAGCGTGACCATTCGATCATGGCACAGAAAGACATAGCGATGATGATGATGATAAAAGTGACATGATGATGATTTTGATGTCATGTTTACTTAACTTATAAGAAGAGATCAGTGAGTCATATATGGTTTTAAAAAGGATGGTAGAGGTGCATGTGTGAGAATATAAGGAGAATAAAAAAAATATTTAAAATTTTTGAGGTTGGCGTCCTGTCATGTGCGGACTCATGAGAGAGAAGAGTTAGCATCAAACACTGACACATCTTTTTTCTTTATTGTCGTGTTCTGTTTTCTTTTTAAATTGAAAGAAAGTTGACAAAACAACATGCCAATAAAAAAAGAGGTGCAATCTAGACGTCCCTCCTCTGGTGTAGAGCTCACTCTTAAGTACGTGTGCGTTTCATGAAGAAATCGAGACCATCTCTCTCTCTCTCTCTGTCTCTGTCTCTCTGGAACTAATGGAAACCGACTGAAGTACGTTTCCAACGTAAAGACTCGTCCTTATTCCATAATTTAGTTTTATCGTACGGAATAAAGGGTAAGAGATATTTACCGGGCAGACCTATCCGTTATAGTTTTGTTAAAAAAACTGGCTTACTTTATCTTATCCGAACAAATCTTACTTTATGAATTATGCTAGCATGATTAACTTGGTAAGATTTCAAATCTTACTAAGAAATGTTGGGCTCACATGGGTTATCAAAATAGAAATCCAACCCCATAACCTTTTAAGTAAATATTCGGTATCAAAAGAAAACTTTCAAAAAATAAATCGTTTTGAACTCGATGGGAGGTATTGAAAATAGGTGGCTATTAAACTCCCAATTTCAAATATTTTTTTTTCTTTTCAAAGTTCTTAAAAAATTTTCTAGATCATATTTTTGGATGTTACAAATTGATGTCATTAAAATTCACTCCAAAGTATGTTAAGTAACGAATTAATCTAATAAATTTGAATTTTATGATGGGAATACCGACTTCAAGGTTTGCTAGGTAACAAAATTTATAAAATTAAGTTTTTTTGGAGATGTCAGAACTCCAAGGGAGTTTTTGTAATAAAAAAATAACAGTTAGGTCTGTTGAGTAAATCTCTCAAAAGGAAAATCTGAGTTTCACCTAAACCACTAGTATGGTCGTTGATCATGACACCAATGTTATAGTGATGATGATAGTTTTAATGTTAGATTTATTTATAATTAATTTATAAGAAAGAATCAAGATTAATGAGTCATGGTTAAAAAAAATTGGTAAAGCTGCATATTAGAATGTAAGGGGCAAACTAAAATATTTACAAAATGAGTTGTGTTACATTGTTTGTGTTGAACACTACATTCAACACTAAGCTGACGTGATAGTGCGCACATAATCATAGATTTTTTTTCTCGAGATATAAGTTAAAAAAATCAACAGTATGACAATCCAATTCATTGTTGAACGCAGTGTCCAACGCAAGGAATCCATCATTTTTCTTATAAAATTTTGATATAAGCTCACTGCAAAAAGAGGAGAGTTATAGCACCACACAGTGACACACATCGTTTTTGTTTTAGAGTAGGGATCCAATTGGGTGTCTGTTCCTAACTAAGGTCAAGTGGCACCTCATTTTATGCCACATGGCCTTTTCAAGACCCACTGACCGTATGGATATGTGGTCCATCCCTTGGTGAACCTACATATCGAAACTCATAGTGTTTGATAACTTGTATCCACTAGATTTGAATTCTTGAAAAAGAATTTAAATCCAACGAAAAAGAAATCATTTTTAAGACAATACCATTATCAATTGATTCACATCACCAATCAAACTGCTCTTTGTGGTGTCTTTGGGGTGTAGAATACCAAGTGATGGATCACACATCCTCTAAGATTCAAAGAATCACTCCTTGTTTAATATATCCTGTAGATGCACGAAATGGCTCTACACTTTCCTTCTCTTTAAGCTCGGGGGACCTGCAAAACAGCCCACTCCGACGATCAAGTTAGCAAAATTGATCAGTGTAGTGTGTTTAGAGAAGGAGCATTCGAACCTCTTTTACCCATAGTTTTCTTCCTTATATAGGCGTTCAACTTGATCGTTTTCTGTGCCACCCCTTGAGGTGACTTGGGGTAGTTAGCTTACTCCCTGACATGTCAGCTGCAGGAGTTGTTGCAACTGCCCCATCACTTCTGAGAAAGTCAGAGTTGGCCTGACATGACGTGGGTTGTTAGAGCTGGCTGTCTATTGCAGGCTCATCTGTCAGACCCGTCATGCCGACTTACGAGCTGATGGCACAGTTCCGAGCTTAGAATACATGCATTCGTCGGGGTTAATAAACCGAGATACGACCTCAAATCATTAATCTTGGCCCCTGATCGAGCCACGTGTCCGTGCTCAAGAATTTTCCCCCACAATACCCCCTCTCGAGGGCTCGGTCAGAATGATCGGGTACTCGGGAACATCAACAACAAAAAATTGACACGTGGATGCCTCTTATTGGGTCTCAGCTAAGATTAATGATATCTTTTGTGGCGAATCGTTACTTTGCCTTTTCATTTTTCGAGGGCGGCGGTCGGTTGGGCTGTTATCGTAATGTGCGTCCTGTCTGCTGGTTTAAGCGGCGCAATTATTACAAAGAGTACACGTGGCGCCCGAAGAGTGGCATCGATTCGTGTGTAAAGGGTCGAACGGTCGTATTGGTTTTCTCAGCGTTTAATGCCTCATTATTGTCTCGAGAAACCCTGTCTGTTGATCCTAAGTACACATCTCGAGGTCCTCCTTATCTATAAATATCCCATTTACCTCTTATTTTCATTTTCACTTTCACTCTTCCTGCTGTTACTCTGCCCGTTTGCCCCCTCGCGCGCTCCCTGCCTCTGCCAGTGCCTCCGCCGCGCCCTTGCTGTGCCGTTCAGTCGCCTGAGGTGTCCGGTTAATCGAAGTGCAGAGTCGAAGGAAGGTAACGGAAAAACAGAGGCAGCTCTCCTCTCCCTTCTCCCTCTTTTTTCTCTGTACATCCAAATGGCCAAGGGAAAATCCCACGCCCCTGCTCGCCCTCCTCTAGAGGTGGTCAGGGACACATTTGGTGTCCCAGCCAGCGTAGGCATGTCCTACGTGGATGAGGCCTCGTCCCTCAGGGAAAGTCCCTCAGGTACCACAATAGTACACTGGGGGCAATTCAGGGCAGGTCTCAGAGTCCCTCTAAGCAGGTTGACTCGGGAAGTCCTGAATTTTTATAGGAGGGCTCCTGGGCAAATGAGTGGAAATTTCTTTCGACTCATTAGTGTCTGCGAGCATATGAACAGCAGGCTGGAGGATGGCCTACAGCTCGGGCTATGGGACATAAGGGCCCAATTCGTCCTGAAGAAGTGCCCGAACAAACCGGGCTTCTTCTACCTATCTAAGAGGAGAGGGAAGCCGTCCTTGGTCGATCTTCCTGATTCGGACAAGGAATGGCTCTTGTTTCCAATTCGGATATCTGGAGGATGGGAGAGCGTTCCTGGTGACGAGCTTCCCTCTCTGGCCCACCCTTCGTTCAACCCCCAAGGTGAACTTTCCACTTTAATTCCCTTTCCTTCACCCTTTCAATTTCTTCTTCTCTTTTTTTTTTTTTTGGTAACTAACTTCAAACTTTTCTTGTTTCCACAGCTCCGAGTAAAGACAAATTCCCGAGTGATTCGGTGGTGATCAATCACCTTCTATCAACTCCCGAGCTCTACAATTACGCCACCGCCTTCCTACCATCAACCATCCGTCCTCCGAGCATGGCGCTCCAATCCAAGCGCCCTCCCCCAGTCCTGGACTCCGACTCCGAGGACGAAATCGCGGAGGCCGCGCCGACACCAACTACCGGGGTCCCAGTGGTGGGGAGCTCCGGCATCGGACAAGGAGAAGAAGAAGAAGAAGAAGAAGACCACCAGCCTCTACTTAAGAGGCTGAGGAGGGGGCCTCACCCTTCCAGAGCCCCGGCGGCAGTGATGCAGCTACCACCCCCTCCAGCTGCCGACGCCTCAATCCAACCAGCCGAGCCTTCACACACATCCTCGGCTGGTTCGGCTCGTAGGGGAAGCCTGCCCCTCCCTCCCCCCTGGCTGGTACAACCATCAGTTAGGGGTAGGCCGGTATCGGATAAGGATTCTGCCTTATCTGATCCGGCCGTTGCCAGGGCGAGCTTCGACGCTTCCGCGGGACGTGGAGAAGGTGCGTCGTAGTTTTGTCGGCCATTCGACAAATTTTCAAATGAGGCCTTCCGAGCTTTGGCCTTGGTAAGTTTTCTACTTTTTGTTTCTGTTTTGCTACTGCTACTTCGCTGCGTTTGTATCTTTCTAACGCTTTACTCTTCTTTTCTACCAGGTCCAACACGCCGTGGCCAAACTCGTTGAGGCTGGCGACACCTCCGCGCAGGACCTCAAATCCGCGGAGGGTCGCATATCTCAGCTCCAAGCTGAGAGGGATATGGCTGCGGCCAGCTCCCAAAAACTCCAAAAAAGCTTGGATAGCGCACTATCCGAGCTGGAGCAGAATAAAGACCGCCTGGCTCTCGCAGAGGGGAAAATTTCATCGTTGGAGGAGCTAGTGAAGGCAAGGGAGGCGGAGCAAGAGAGAGCTCTTCAAGACCAACTCAACTCCCTCCAAGCCCAACTGGATTCCTCGGAGGAAGCCTGGGAGGCGGCATACAACAAACTGAAAGCGAAGCTAAGGAAAGCCGAGGCTGCTGCGAAGAGGCCAGAGGTGATTCCTGAAGTTGAAGCCGTCGTTGCCCCCGAGCCACCTACCGAAGATCAATCTATTCCGACCGAGGAGCAAGTCCCCGATGAAGCCGAAGCCACTCCTGCCGCGGACGCTTGATTTTTTTGTAACACAATTTTGTAACTTTGTGTGTAATTTTCAATGGAAATATATAAATATTTCGTTTTTCGTTAATTCTCGTGCCTTCTTGCTTTCTTTCCTTTTCCTTTTATGTTAAGGCATACTGCTTAAAAAAAACAAACGAGATAGCTTAGTATACCTAAGTCCTTAGGTTCGATCATAAGATTTTTCCATGGATTTGATGCTAGCAAAGAACCGGGGCTCGGATTCCGAACTAGACTCCATAGTTTATCTTGGCTCCCGTATAGAAGCTAAAGCTTTTCCTTCAAACCAACTCCTCAGTTGGGCTCGGCTCCTGTGGAGGGGCCGAGGCTTTTCCTTAGACCAACTCCTCAGTTGGGCTTGGTCCCCGTGGTGGGACCAAGGCTTTTCCTTCAAACCAACTCCTCAGTTGGGCTCGGCTCTTGTAGAGGGCCGAGGCTTTTCCTTAGTCCAACTCCTCAGTTGGGCTTGGTCCCCGTGGTGGGACCAAGGCTTTTCCTTCAAACCAACTCCTCAGTTGGGCTCGGCTCCTGTGGAGGGGCCGAGGCTTTTCCTTAGTCCAACTCCTCAGTTGGGCTTGGTCCCCGTGGTGGGACCAAGGCTTCTCCTTCAAACAACACTCCTCAGTTGGGCTCGACTCCTGTGGAGGGGCCGAGGCTTTTCCTTAGTCCAACTCCTCAGTTGGGCTTGGTCCCCGTGGTGGGACCAAGGCTTCTCCTTCAAACCAACTCCTCAGTTGGGCTCGGCTCCTGTGGAGGGGCCGAGGCTTTTTCCTTAGTCCAACTCCTCAGTTGGGCTTGGTCCCCGTGGTGGGACCAAGGCTTCTCCTTTAACCAACTCCTCAGTTGGGCTCGGCTCCTGTGGAGAGGCCGAGGCTTTTTCCTTAGTCCAACTCCTCAGTTGGGCTCGGCTCCTGTGGAGGGGCCGAGGCTTTTTCTTAGTCCAACTCCTCAGTTGGGCTTGGTCCCCGTGGTGGGACCAAGGCTTCTCCTTTAAACCAACTCCTCAGTTGGGCTCGGCTCCTGTAAAGGGGCCGAGGCTTTTTCCTTAGATAGCGGGGCTGTTGAGCAAAGATGACTTTATTGATAGTATTTCTTTAAATTGAATACATTCCATGGTGATTGAATTTCATCTCCGGTCGGAGTCTCCAAGTAGTAAGCGCCGTTTTCCCCGACTTTTCGCACAATATACGGTCCTTCCCAGTTGCAGCCGAGCTTCCCACTATTAATTTCCTTGGTATTAGAAAATACCTTTCGTAACACCATATCTCCGACTTTGAACTCCCTGCAACGTACCTTCCGGTCATAAGATCTCTTCAACACCTGTTAGTACCGTGCCAACCTCTCTATGACCCTTTCCCGCGTCTCATCCAACCAATCCAAATTCTGAGCCACCATTTCGTCGTTGAACTCTGTCTCGGCCACCAGCGTCCTTGTTGTAGGAATCTGTATCTCGGTGGGAATGACAGCTTCTGTTCCATAGGCTAGTACGAACGGAGTGAAACCTGTCGCCCTTCTTGCCGTGGTCCGGTATACCCATAAGACGCTGTGTAGCTCGTCTACCCATCTTCCCTTGTGTTCCTCCAGCTTCTTCTTCAAGTTCGCGAGGATTGTCTTGTTTGATGCTTCAGCTTGGCCATTTCCCTGTGGATATCTTGGCGACGACTGCAGAGAACGGATAACGTATTCCTTGAAGTACGATTGCACGCGGTTGCCCTTGAACTGAGTTCCATTGTCAGAGATCAACGCATAAGGGATCCCGAATCGCGTTATGATGTGCTCCCATGTGAATTTGATAACTTCTTCCTCTCGAATCCGTGTAAGGGGAACAACTTCCACCCATTTAGTAAAATAATCCGTGGCTACTAGGATGAATAGCTTGCCCCCCTTTCCCCGAGGTAGAGGTCCCACAATGTCCATTCCCCATATTGTGAACGGCCAGGGTGATTTCATAGGATGGAGTTCACTGGCTGGCTACAGATGCATGGGAGCATGTTTTTGGCATTGATCATAGGTCCTCACATACCTCTTACAATCTTCCTGCATCCTTGGCCAGAAGTAGCCCTGATTGATAACCTTATTGGCGAGCGACCGTCCTCCCGAATGATTGCCGCAGATCCCCTTGTGGATTTCCGCCATTATGAGCTCGGACTCTTGCTTATTAAGGCATCTGAGAAGTGGTCCCCCGAAGGACATCCTATACAGTTCTTCCCCAACAAGAGTATATTTCTCGATCTGCCGAAGCAACTTTCTGGCTTCCCCTCTGTCTGCGGGAAGAACCTTTGTGCGCAGATACTGAGTGAATTCTTCAATCCATCCCGGCGTTCTTTCGGCCTGTGCTCACTCCCTCTCCTCATGTTCGATGCTTGCTCTAGGCAGGTATTCCACCGGTAAAGATCGTCCCTCCGTCTCTCTTAGCATTGAGGCAATGTAAGCCAATGAATCTGCATGCCTGTTCTCATCCCTGGGTATCTGGCATATCTCCACTTGGTCGAACTTTTCAATCTCTCGTTTAACTGAGATCAGGTATCTCGCCATGCGTTCGTCCTTTGCTTCAAATTTCCCGTTGCATTGGCTATAAGTTGAGAGTCGGTGCATAGCTTTACCCGGCCGATTTTCAACTCACTCGCCATTCTCAGCCCGTGGATAACTGCCTCGTACTCAGCTTCATTATTTGATGCCCCATACCCGAGTTTGATGACCTTTTCCAATCTATCATTGCTCGGCGTTACAATTACTATTCCCACCCCCGAGCCTGAGTAGTTTGACGATCCATCGACAAAAATTCTCCATCCTGCCTGCTTGTCCCATAGCTCCACTTCTTCTGCCCCTTCGTCTTCATTTTCAAACTCTACCCAGTTCGGATCCTCAACCGGGAAATCCGCAAGGAAATCTGCCAATACCTGCCCCTTTATTGCTGTCCGGGACTCAAATTGTAAGTCGTACTCCCCGAGGATTACAGTCCACCTCGCCATCCTCCTCGACTTTTCGGATCTGTGCATCATTTCTTTAAGCGGGGTGTCCGTCACAACTCGGATGCGATGGGAAAGGAAGTAAGGCCTGAGCTTGTGCGCCGAGTAAACGAGCGACAATCCCACCTTCTCCGTCCTGGTGTACTTAACCTCCGATATGCCCAATGTCTTGCTGACGTAATAAATAGGATATTCCCGTCCCATTTCAACTTTAAAGAGAACTGAGCTTACCGATGATGGACTGGTCGCCAGATAAATCCCCAGCTCCTCTCCGTCTTCTGGAGAGCTAAGGATCGGTGGCTGCCCCAAATACCTCTTTAGGTCGCTAAAGGCTACCTCGCACTCCGTACTCCATGCAAAATTCTTCTCCTTCTGCAATAACGCGAAGAGCGGGCAGCACCGATCGGACACCCTGGAGATAAACCTGTTCAGCGCAGCTATTCTCCCTGCCAACTTCTGCACCTGCTTTTGATTAGCGGGGCTCGGCATTTCTACCAACGCCCGGATCTGGTCTGGGTTTGCCTCGATACCTCTCCTGGTGATGATGTGCCCGAGGAATTTCCCAGAGGAAACGGCGAAGACACATTTCTTCGGATTCAACTTCATTTTGAAACCTCTCAGCCGATCAAATGTTCGCTTAAGGTCTGCCAGATGGTCTCCCGCTCTCTTACTTTTCACCAATATATCGTCGAGATATACCTCCACAGTCTTCCCGATCAATCCTTCGAACATTTTTGTCACGAGTCTCTGGTAAGTTGTCCCGGCATTTCTCAAACCGAACGGCATAACTTTAAAACAGAACAGCCCTTGCTCGGTAATGAATGATGTTCGTTCCTGGTCTTCCACTGCTAGGGGGATCTGGTTATACCCCGAATATCCATCCATAAACGACATTCTCTCATGTCCAGCACTGGCATCGACCAACCTATCAATCCTTGGCAGCGGGAAGCTATCCTTTGGGCACGCCTTATTCAGGTTCGTGAAGTCAATGCACACTCTCACCCTTCCATCCTTCTTCGGCACTGCTACTATGTTCGCTATCCATTCTTGGTACTCTACCTCCCTGATAAACTCGGCCTTTAAAAGCTTTTCGATTTCCTCATTCACCCCCTGCCTGAGGCGCGCGACAGCCTCCGTGGTTTCTGCCTAATAGGTCGGAAGCTTTCATCAACATTTAATCTATGACACGCCACCGACGGGTCTATCCCAGGCATGTCCTCCAATGACCATGCGAATACATCCTTGTTTGCCCTCAGAAGTTGGAGTAGTGCTGCCCTCCTCCTCCTGCAACATCGTGGTACCGACACTAACTATCTGTCCTCCATCACCCCGAGATCCACGGCTTCGACTTCCTCAATAGTTACTCGCTGCTCGCGCAGCGGCTGCTTCTGTAATTGCTACAAATGTTCATTAACAGTTGGAGTTACCTTTATCTTCTTTGGTGGGACGGCTTCGGGGCCTCGGTCTTGCTTTAAAGCCAGGTGAAAACACCTCTGCGCCATCTCCTGATCTACCCTGATTTCCATTATTCCTTCCTTACCCGGGAAACGAATAACTTGATGGTAGGTTGACGGGACTGCTTTCATCTCGTGTATCCATCTCCGGCCCAAGATCGCGTTATAAGCCGAGTCTGCATCTATTACCACAAATCTTGTCATTACCACTTTAGACCCTGCTGAGATCGGGAGTGTAATTTCTCCTACCGAACTGCTAGCGGCACCGTTGAACCCATAGACGAGGGTCGGCGTTGGCTCCAAACTACCTGAAACCCCCATTCTCTTAGCCGCGCTTAGGAAGAGAATTTCCACCGCGCTCCCCGAATCCACAAGTATTCTTCGGAGCTCGACGTTTCCCACTGGAGCGCGATTACTAACGCGTCCTGATGGGGCCCTGCTGTCCCCCTTAGGTCACTCTCTGTGAATACGATTGCCCGGGGATCTGCTCTGTGGTTTGTCGTTCCAACTTCCCGTACTCCTGACGCCACGCTGTTAACCCCGACCATATGTCGGATCTTTTTTACCTTCTCTCGAATCTCCCGCCTAGACGGCACTTCGGCCCCTAATAATCCTGTGATGGTATGAACTATCCTGCGCTCTTCCGTCTCTCGACGCCCTCCTTTAGCTGGCCTTCTTTGCTCGGGCTTTCGCTCAGCTCTCTCGGTAGTCTCCCCACTTCTCCTTCCTCCCGCGGAAACATAACCTTTCAGCTTCCCTGCTTCGATCATATCCTGGATGATATGGCGCAGCCTGTAGCAGTCCTCAGTAGGGTGATCCTCAGCCTCATGATACTCGCAGAATGGTTTTCCGGGTTTCCCCTTATACCCCCGTGGCGGCTGAACGAAATCGGGCTCCCTCCTTATGTGCCTCAGTATTACGGATAGTTTTTCGTTGAGCGGGGTATACACCCGGCCTCTTTTCCACCACGACTGCTCGTTCGAATCTCTCCGCCTTTTCTTACTTCCTTCCACTCCGGGGTGGGTCGGTACCTTTGAAGCGTCTACTCCTCCTTCGCTGTTAGCCACTGTCTGGGTGCTTCTTCTTCTGCCCTCCACAGATTCTTCCACCAGGATGTACTTTTCCACCTTCGCATACAAATCTTCTAGACGAGTAGGATCAGACTTGATCAAGGACTCATGCAACCGTGTTCCCGGGATCACCGCAGCGATGCATGCCGCGCATGCTGTGGCCTCGTCCATGCCCTCTACGTCCAGGGCTCTCGTTCGAAAACGGGTTACGAACGACCTAATACTCTCCCCGGGCTCCTGTCGAAGGTTAAATAGAGTGTTAACTCCGACCTTCTTCCTTCGCAGGTGCACGAACTGCCCAACGAACGTTTCTTCCTGTTCGGAAAAGTTCGTAATGGACCCAGCTGGTAAGGCCTGGAACCACATCATGGCCCCGAGCCTCAAGGTTGACGGAAACAGCTTGCAGAGCAACGGATCATCATTTTGGTACAGCACCATTTGACTTCTGTAGTGCAGTATATGGTCCATGGGATCTCGCGTCCCGTCATAAGTTTCAAACTTTGGCATGTGGAACGACCTGGGTGGTTCTGACTTCATTATCGCCTGCGAGAATGGTGTCCCTTTGAGTTCTCGAATTGCGTTCCGTACCTTTTGCGCGGGATCCTTTCCTCGCGCGAATTCCTCATCCCTCCTTTTGAGCATCTCCTCCACTTCCTTCCTCGTCATGGTTTCTTTAACTTCGGAGCTTCCCTGCTGCGTTTTTACTGCTGCTGAATCTTCAGTCCAATCTACCTCCGTTCTTGCCGCTCGAACAGGATGGTCGCTACTTTGCTCTGCCCCTGGGCCTTCCTCGGTCTCCGCACGCTCGCCTAACCTTTGCCTGAGCTCTTCGTTTTCCTTTCTTATTTTCACTATCTCATCATTTTGTTTCTCCAACCCCCTGCGCATTTCCTCTCTCATCTCTGTGAGTAAGTTGTACATTGCTAGCATTGGATCCGGCGCATTTGGGGGCGAGTCTGCTGGTGGTAGATTTGATGACTCTCCACGATTTTCGCCTCTAGCTCTTCCCATATTGGTCGTTTTTCTCCTTGTAAGTATCCCACAGACGGCGCCAAATTGTAGATGCACGAAATGGCTCTACACTTTCCTTCTCTTTAAGCTCGGGGGACCTGCAAAACAGCCCACTCCGACGATCAAGTTAGCAAAATTGATCAGTGTAGTGTGTTTAGAGAAGGAGCATTCGAACCTCTTTTACCCATAGTTTTCTTCCTTATATAGGCGTTCAACTTGATCGTTTTCTGTGCCACCCCTTGAGGTGACTTGGGGTAGTTAGCTTACTCCCTGACATGTCAGCTGCAGGAGTTGTTGCAACTGCCCCATCACTTCTGAGAAAGTCAGAGTTGGCCTGACATGACGTGGGTTGTTAGAGCTGGCTGTCTATTGCAGGCTCATCTGTCAGACCCGTCATGCCGACTTACGAGCTGATGGCACAGTTCCGAGCTTAGAATACATGCATTCGTCGGGGTTAATAAACCGAGATACGACATCAAATCATTAATCTTGGCCCCTGATCGAGCCACGTGTCCGTGCTCAAGAATTTTCCCCCACATATCCATACAGGAAAATGTATATATAACGACGAGATTTAGCGATAGTCATGTTACATCCGTCGGTGTAAAGTACTATAGTGACGGACCGAAAAGATATCGTTAGTATAGAATTAATTTTTTACATTTTTTTTCCACTTCTTTCTTATTTTTTCCTTAAGCAAACGAGGTTTTTTTTTCCTCAATTTCTATTTTCCTTCAACCAAACTCTCTCGATTTCAATCTTGTATTCGTTTGATCTTTTTCTCTCTCTCAATTGATATACTCTCTCGATTTCGATCTTGTATTCTCTCGATCCCCTCTTTTGAATCAAGTACTGTTAAATGAAGAATATGTGAATCTCAAAATAGTAATGTAAATCAAATGTAGAGAAAAATAAATTGAAGTGATCGAGGAGTCAAATCTATTGATCAATAAAGAGAAAGATTAAGTACATGGATTGAATTTTCATGTGTCATGGAATGTGTATCAGAATCAATGTGTAAATCGAGAAGATAGGGACAATTTATATAGACTTGAATGACCAACGACCGCTTAGTCCCAGTGTAACATGTGTCATACATGCACCATATTTAAATAATGAAACCATGTGCGTCCCAACTTCCAACCAAAAACATGGTCATTATGTAGAACCCAGATATAGCCCACCTCCTGTCATGCGCACATATATAGTTAATATAGCCCTTATTCTAACTCATCATAGTTAATATAGCACTTATTCTAGCTCATATTTTGATGAATCATCTCTTATATATTCAATTAAAGAAAATTAAATAAAAATAATTTCGAGGAGACCACTTTTGAAAACTACCTTTTATTTAAAAATAAATTCCTTTATTCATCTCTTCTTCTCGATATCACCAAGGAACTACAACATCAAAAGTGGATCTAAACAGGATCACATGAATTTCAATTTAGAAAATTTGCATATAATTAAGAAACTGTTGATAGTCAACTTGAAGTGAGTAAGATTTATAATGCTTAATGACAAAGTACCATATTGGTAGGCCTATTGAATTCAATTATGTCTACACTCACATGATATGATGTTTAGGTGGAGCTACAAATCCTATTTTATTTTATTTTTTTAAATGGCACTCTCATGATCTTGCTTGTGCTTCCATGTACCTTTTTGAACCTAGACCTTAGATGAATTTTTTTTTTTTGTTATGATGGGATTTGGCCGAACTTATGTCTGATTAGGGGGGGTCGAAAGAGTCAGAACTGGAGCCAAGGCATATGAGTCCCTCCCCCGAGCTCATGCAACGCCCACACATCACATGCCCCAAGTAAGTGAGGGTGCGCCTCTGCGGGAGGCCCCAAGGAAATATTGCTTGTATTAGGTATCGAACTCACAACCTATAGACTCTCACTACTTATTGAATCCGAAATTGCCATTGAGCCACCCCCTTGGGATTTTAGATCAAATTTATGTTACCTGATTCGTCTGTCTCACGATTCAATATTTAACACTCTAGATTGAACCCTCTACAAAGAAGTAATTTCATAAAGGGCATTTAAGTCATTTATATTGGTATAAGAGGAAAAGACCTAACTGAAGGAGAATATAATCAGTTTGAATACAAAAGGGTATCGTGTCTCCGTATTGAGCCCGCAAAGGTAGGGTCAAATTCAATAATTTTCATCCTATCAAATTTGGGTTGGATAGGGCATAATATTGGTCAATCCGAACCAGCCCAACTCATTGCTATATCTTATGGATATATTAATATTATATATAATCAGATGCATTTTTTCAACTAAAACTTAAATAAAAGTCAAATTTATTTATATAATTATAATTTAACTCTCATATATAAATAATATAGCTTAAATAAGACATTGGCTTCAAATTTAATTGGATAATCTTCACACATAAAAAATTATTTGAAAAGTACAACTTTCTTCCATTACAAAGGTCCAAAGTCATTCCAACATTTTTGTCATTTTTATTTTGCCAAAATCGAGATCCTATTAGGGCTAGGTTAGGGTTTAGTCGACATAGCTTGATTGACAAACTTTGTGATGTCAGCAACCTATGCTATCATGGATTAATAAATCTTATTAGATTGGTTCCTTATTGAAACCCAAATCATTAATCTAGACTCGAAGTTATTGGATTAGAATAGATTAGATTTCGGGTATGATCCGATCCATTGATGGCTCTATATTACGTAATTTACCCATAACGTGAAAAAAACCTATATTTGACGGCCCAAGGTTGTCGAATTTCATAAAATTTGACAGACCAAGGCATCAAAATTTTCATTGTCAATTTTTTTTTTTCGATGGACTGAAATTGTTAAATGAAGGGAGGATGGGAGAAATTTGATGGCTCTAAGCCGTCGAATTGGGGATCATCAAAAATTTAATGGCCATAGGCCGTCAAAATTCACTTTCTAAAATTTGTGGGCTTTGGCTAGACAAATTTTCTTATCAAAATTCTTAGTTTTCACATAGTAACATCTAGGGCATAAAATGAGTTGGACTTGACTCGATATGCCAGTGATCTAAAAATTAAATCAGCAATTTTGGATCCTTGGAGGTAGGGGCGGATTTAGAGTGGGGGCACTTCCTCCACAAGAGTTTTCAAATTGTATGGATTAGCATGCTATTGCGATAAATTTTAGCTGTGGATAAAGAAATTTGCCATTGTTGTCCCCACAAATTATTTTTTTCCACTCTTAATTGTCCCCACGACTATTTTTTTCACTCTTAATTGTCCCCCACAAAAAATTTTCTACTCTTGGTTGCCCCCACGTGAACAAAATCCTGGCTCCGCCCCTGCTTGGAGGCTTGGAATAGATCCGAATTGAAAAATAAGTTGAATATGAGTTGATGTTTCTTGACCTGATTCGATCTAGATCGGATGTATCCATTCTATAGATTTGACCCAGATCTAAATGATATGTTGCTTATTTGATTTGTAAGGATAATAGTGTTAATTTTGATTAAATAAATATATTATCTTTCTAAACCCGAATACCTGTTTCAAACCAAAAGTGCAAAATTCTACCCATACAAACAAAATCGTCTTCTTCAATCTCCACCATCAAAACCCTAACTCCAAAATCATCCAACTCCAATTGACTTCAACGTTCAACATCTCATCTTCAAGCTCAAGAATCATCATTTTAGATGTTGGTTTTCTAGGACGCTTTTTTTAACTTTCTTTCTTTATTATTATTATTTTTTTTGAGATTTTGGGGATTTTGTTCCACATTTTCCAACCTCTTAGTCTTAGATTAATGTTTGCTAATTTCAAATGGTTAATCTCTTGGTTAAACTATTTTAAACTATTTTAACCTATTCAGTCTCATCTAACACTCATCATCTTTAACATCTTACAAACCCTTGCAGTTTCTAACCGAAAATCCATCATGTACTTATTTGGAAATTGTATCTTGTTTTTGAGGTTTGAATGTTAAAGAATTCCTAATGGTTTCTCCCTCAAGAAATTTAGGTAAAGTCAGATATGCTCTTAGTTAGTAGGATCCCAATTAGATTCAAATTTGGGTCCAAATAAAAAGAACTGAATTCAAATATGGATATACTTATATTTGACCCGGATCAAACCCAATTTACACCCTATCTAAGTCTTTTAATATTCTTTATAAGTATTATAATGACTCTCTCACGAACTCATCAAGTTTGATTCAAGCTAAATAATAGAACAACGTTAGTGTTATAACGTATTATGGTTTGTGGGTGCCTATAGGACAGGCATCCTCTTTGGGTTTAAGGGGGTAAAAAAGAATAAAGTTGTAGGGGTGCGAACTCATTTTCGAAGCAAAATAGAACTTATCTTTGTACAAATTGACATTCAAAATATATTGAAAAAAGAAGAAATATGACAAACAATTAAGTTGGTGGTGTATTATTGGGAAAAGGGGGAAGAGGAAGTCAATTTACAAAGTTGAAGAGGTAATTATGAAAAGATGTAGAATAAAAAATCAATGAAATGGGGAGATGAAAAAATGAATAATTAAAATGTAAAGTTGTTGAAAAGAAAATAAAGTTGAAAGAGTATTATTGTAAAAGAGGTAAGAGGAAAAACAATAAAGTTAGAAAGGCCTCTATTGGAAAAGAGAAGAAACCCAACGAAAATAAAGTTGGAGTGGAATTAATGAAAGGGAAAATTATTAGAATATATATATATATATATATATATATATATATATATATATATATATATATATATATATATAAATTATTAATTATTAAAAGATAAAAATTTGAAATTTTCAAAAAGGTAAAACCTGGTGGTCCAATCGTCAACTTTCAAGCGGACCAAAATACCCACTTAAAACCCAACGGTCCAACCACTGATTTTTCAAAATAAATATATATTGAATTATATATAATATTAAATACAAATACGATATATATATATATATATATATATAATATATATATATATATATATATATTACATGGTATAATAAATACTTCAAGAACCTAGTACAAAAAGAAATTGATGTAATAAGGTCAAATCTATCGGATGTTCCCAAGATCGGTCAAATACAGTCTGTCCATCCTTCTCTCATAAACGAAATAGTAATTCCAGTAGACAAAGATACAGTAATAGGATCACCTTATAAAGCAATAAAATTCAAAGACATAGACCAATTAGCTCCTACAGGAAAAGACATAGATAACATAATGAAACAAAATAATTATACAAACAGATATCTCACTTCAATTGGATAACAATTAACAAGAATGGAGGATAATTATTCAAAATCCATGCTCACAGAAGTAAAACAAACACCTGTCATAGCCCAAATGAAAAATAAACCCCACTCTTTACACCTTATGAAATACCAGAAAAATTAAGAATGACAATTCCAGATAAACAAGAAGTATTACAAGAAATAAGTGAAAAACTAGCCAAATTAAGCTTGGGAAAAGGCAAAGAATCATAGTAGTAAATAAAATAGCAGAAACAGAAGTGGAAACAAGTTCCACGGAAAATGAAGAACAAGAATATACAACAAATTTAGACCAAATCTCAAACAAGTATGAGGGTATTGACAGCATCTCCTATATCTTGGCCTTGTTCGTTTTTTAATAACACTCCTGCTTCTGTTGTTTTGTGTTTGGTAAGGATGAAATTCCTTTGGTTTTCTGTTACATAATGATCCCACCATCCTTTTAATTGGCCTGTAAATCCTGAGACTAGTCTTTGAGCTATTTGATGATCTGATGCATATGGTTGTGCGGCTGTGCCAACCATGGTCATTTCTTGTAGTAAGCCTATGATATTATATTCCGTTAATCCGTCTAGGTTCCATTCATATAAGGATTTTCCGTCATATATTGATTGGGTCATCATATTTCTTTCTTCGTATCCTACGTCTAATGGTGTGGGTCTGCTGTAATAATTTGGTAAATTTGGTCTGATTCTTGCTCTATGGATAGTAGAGGCCATATTGACTATTTCGTTTATGGGAGGAGGATGGACAAACTGTATTTGTCCGATCTTGGGAACATCCCATAGATTTGATCATTCCTTGCAGGATCTTTAAGGTGGAAGTGAGTTCTACTTCAAATTTTGAAAAAAACTTTTAATGTAAAAGTAACTTTAAATATTCTTGTCTAATTTCAAATAGTCTTTGATAATTTTCTTCATAATCCTCATCTCTTGGTCTATTTTCTCTTATATAAGATAAATGTATGCTGTATAATTCCTGATAATACATCTTTAATATTTATAGTCTTTCTTTCTTATTGAAGTTATAACGAGGCAT
>NW_028237438.1:0-25024 GCF_017979445.1 Akebia trifoliata
AAATACAAAAAGAAGAACTCCTGGCCCGCATGAGTATAAACTGTGACTTACGGCGAACGGGAAAATTTCCCAAAATCCCAAGTCCCACGCTCAATCGATATTCACCCAGCACTGGGGCACTGGGGATGACTCTAAAAAGAGCCTGAGAACCGCTGCTGACATCTATATCCTCAGTAGTTGGCAAGAACACAAATATCATCGAGATAACAAAGGTTTTTCAAAAAGTCTTCATCTTTTGGATCTACAATATCAATTCGACAAAGACAAATCACTAAAAATTCAAATGCTTTCAAAACTACTATTTTGGCCAATGATGAAAAGTCTAGGACTTATTCAAACATCATGTTTTCAAAGCAATAGATACACCTGAGGCCAAGTAAATAAAAAACCTATTTTCTTTTCATAAAAAAAAAAAAAAGTTTAATTAAAAAAAAAAAAAAAAAAAAAGAAATTTGTGCCTCTCTTCTAAGGCACAAATTCGGGCAACTTTCTCCATCATCACCACCTCAGTATCTGAAACATCATGACTCACCAGGGAAGACGTGAAGGCATCAGAACAGGGACCATGAGCAATCATCCCCCTGAGATCATTCTCCAGGCCTACTGAGGGGAACCATTGTGGGTACATAACCTTAATCATGAAATGAGTACATTCAAACATTCCCAAGGGGGATTGAGCCAAAACTATTTGGATTGAAATCAGAAGCTTCTCGAGAAACTGCCGTTGTTATCATGAATCACATTAACCTTGTTAAGATCCTTATGGATGTGAATCAGTGGCCCACCGTGTTTTCTAACATTGTTTCAAGAGCAATGACTCTTGAGGTCGTACCAACAGGCCAGTAGAAAACTACAATGGAGCCCTTCAAGTGATGACAACAGAATTTCAAGTCCCTCCACTTCTGATTTCGACTTGAGAGAGTTTCTTTGTAAGGTATTGTAAACAACATGCCGAGGGGATTTGCATGTGGTCCACACAGCAAAACTCTCTCTGGGATCACTGACAGCTGTTAACAACCATTTGCATGTGGTCAACAACAGCAAAACTCTCTCTTGGATCAGTGACAGCTGTTAACAACCATATTGCATTGTGGTCAACAACAGCAAAACTCTCTCTTGGATCAGTGACAGCTGTTAACAACCATATTGCATGTGGTCCAACAACAGCAAAACTCTCTCTTGGATCAGTGACAGCTGTTAACAACCATATTGCACGTGGTACAACAGCAAAACTCTCTCTTGGATCAGTGAACAGCTGTTAACAACCATATTGCACGTGGTACAACAGCAAAACTCTCTCTTGGATCAGTAACAGCTGTTAACAACCATATTGCACGTGGTACAACAGCAAAACTCTCTCTTGGATCAGTGACAGCTGTTAACAACCATATTGCTTGTGCACCAGCGGCAAAACTCTCTCTTGGATCTGTGGCAACTGTTAACAACTATATTGCTTGCACCATTGAGAATCAAATGCATCATTATAAAAAAAAAAAAAAAAAAAAAAAATCAAAAAATCAAAAATCAAAAATCAAAAATCAAAAATCAAAAAAATCAAAAAATCAAAAAAATCAAAAAAAAAATCAAAAAAATCAAAAAATCGAAAAGCAGCATTTTTGCGAAAACTCAACTCATTTGTCCAAGACTTGTTAGAAAACTCCTATTTTAAAGTTTTTCTCCAAACTACCACAAATCCGAGACCTCACACGAGCTCCGCGCCACGAGGTCGAGGAAATCAAAAGGCTCACCCTGTCAGACCCCGTGCTTGGGTAGCCACTTCTTACCATCAAATTCATCAAATCAAATCAGTGTTTTCAAACTTGTCTGAGCAAAATCCTCGGGCCCGTACAAATCAGGGTTTCGTCTATTCTTTGCAGTTCTTTGCTCGCAAATCCTGCAAAGAGGGGCAGCTGTAGACACCCAAATTTGATCGGGCCCTCGATGCAAAATGCCCCAAAAATCGTATAAAATTGGAATGGGCTCCGAGGCCCAAACCTACAAAAATCCAATGAATTTTGTAATTCATTTTTCAATAAATGGCCCAAGGCTTCTTACGTAGCCCACGGACCAAAAACTAGTCCACTCAACTCAATCCCCAAATCCATTTTTATTTAACCAAACCCAAGCCCAATCTAACATAAGCCCAAACCATTCAACCTAAACCCAATCCAACTTAAACCTAATCCAACCTAAGCCCAACTCATAACCAAAGCCCAATCCACTATCCAAATCCAATCCAACCCATCATCATCACATCAAACCAATCACCAAGAGATGACACATGTCATCATCCCCTTCCACCTCCCTCATCTAACCAACCAACCAACCAACTCCATTACTTCCCTCCAAAAATTAATTCAACCCATAACCCTACCCTAACCTATCCTATCCATTCTCTCAAATCAAACACTTATAACCTATCACCTCCCCTAATCTACTCCATCATTCCCTACAAAACCTATCTCTTACAATCTACACCTATACCCATCCTCCCAAATCAAACACCCATCCTTTCATATCAATTCATCTCCACCTTTCATTTTTCACCCACTTTACACATGTCATCATCTCCCTCACCCTCCCCAAATATCATCAACCACCTCATTAAATCACCCATTCTCTCAAATCAAACATCATTTAATCACAACCACCATCTTAAAACTCACTCAAACATTCAACCCAAATGGGTTGGGTATGATCCAACCCATTTGGGTCAAAACTCACCCATTTAACCTTCTTACACAAATACCCTTCAATCCCCATCAAATTACACCCACCCTTCTCTTATACCCCACACCATTCTACCACTTCTCATTATCTCATCCAATTCTACCCCTCAAAATAACTCACAACCTCTATAAAAACCCCATCACTCTCAACTCTCAATCCCTAATGAAAAATCCCATCTCCAACCCTCCAAAAGATAAAAAAGAAACCACTCTCTCAACCTTTCTCTTTTAACCAATTCTACTACCTTTACTCTCAACTCCCAACTCTCAAACTTCTCTCAAACAAATCAAGCAAGGAAGAAGAAGTCAAGGAAGGTCAAAGGAAGTCAAAGAAGGGTCAAGGTGGGTTTGACAAAAGGAACACCCCCCTCAACTCCCCTCCTCTACTCTCCTTTTCCCACATTTTTGCACACACCACTATGGTCTAAATCACCAAAGGGCCCCTTCTTCATAAGGGTGCCCTCAATGATTTGAACCTATATCGAAAGCCCCTCACACTTGAGGGCACACATCAAATGTTTTTATTTTTATTTTTATTTTCTTTATTCCAAAAAAAAACCGAATCCGAGGTTACCACCTATGGTGGATGGAGTAGGGTGCCTAACACCTTCCCTACTCCATAAATGGACCCCCTTACCTTGAATCAAGGTTGGACCAAATATGCTCTATCCATATGTGAGTCATCAAATGTCTAAATGACATGTTTTTCAAAAAAATACAAATTCGGGTGACCATTCACACCCAATTCCGCATTTGAATGGTGGCGACTCCAAAACACCCCAAAGTGGAGGGATGTTTTCAAAACATTGAAAATCCCGTGTCCACAACGTCCATGCCCCAGAGTGAGAAGGGCCAATGAGTAGTCATATTATGTAGTTCTGAAGGTGGGGCATTGATCTTGTTGGCATATATTTGGCATAGATGGCATTTGCGGACATGCTGATAGCAGTCACTTTCCATTGTCGACCAATAGTATCCCATCCTCATGATCTTCTTAGCAAGCATATGACCATTCATGTGAGGTCCGCAGACTCCCCCATGTACAGTCTCAATTAGTCGTTTCGCTTCTGTTTCTGCCACACACCTAAGTAAGATCTCATGGTGCGACTTCTTGTACAGAATACCGTTGCTCAAGAAAAATTGTCCTACTAGCCTCTGAATGGTCCTTCTATCATTTGGCGTTGCGTCTGAGGGGAGTGTTCGATCTTCAAGATATGCCTTGATGTCAAAATACCATGGCTTTTCTTCAGATTCTTCTACTTCGACGGGTAAGCAATAGGCTGGCTCATCTTGAATTCTAATCTCAATAGGGTCGATGATTAGGTCTTCCAAGATGTTGATCATAGAGGCCAGTGTAGCTAGTGCATCTGCAAACTGATTCTTAGCTCTCGGCATGTACGTGAATGAAATCCTGTCGAAGCGTGAGCTTAGTTCTTCCAGATACTCGTGGTAGGGGACCAGTCTTTGCTCTCGGGTCTTCCATTCTCCAGTCGTCTGATAGACTACTAAGCTTGAATCTCCGAAAACATCGATTTCATCTACCTCGAGATCCAGTGCTGCCTTCAATCCTGCTATGCATGCTTCGTATTCAGCCTCATTGTTGGAACATTGAAATTTTAGTCTGATTGCGATTGGTACGTGGGATCCATCTGGCTTGATCAGAACTGCCCCTATTCATTTCCTTTCTGATTGGCTGCTCCGTCGAAGTACATTTTCCAGCCTGGTTCATCATTATCGTCTTCAACCTCAGTGATCAGTATGGCTTCGTCAGGAAAGTTCGTTTTTAACGGCTCGTAGTCAGGCAACGGGTGCTCGGCTAGGTGGTCGACAATTGCTTGCCCTTTGATGGCTTTTTGAGTGACATAGGTGATGTCAAACTCAGATAACAATAGTTGCCATTTTGCAGTGCGACCTGTTAATGCTGGTTTCTCGAAAAGATACTTCAGGGGGTCCATTCTAGCAATAAGCATAGTTGAGTAACTAAGCAGATAGTGGCGTAGTCGTTGAGATGCCCAGACTAATGCGCAGCAAGTCTTCTCAAGTGTTGAATATTTTGCTTCATACTCGGTGAACTTCTTGCTGAGATAGTAAATGGCTTGTTCTTTCCGTCCTGATTCATCGTGTTGCCCTAACACACACCCCATTGATGTTTCTTGTACCGAGATGTACATCAACAAAGGTCGCCCTAGAGTAGGAGGGACTAGGACTGGTAGATTGAGCAGATATTGCTTAATCTTGTCGAACGCTTCCTGACAGTCTTTGTTCCACTTCTTTGGCGTGTCTTTCCTTAGTAGCTTGAAGACTGGCTCACAGATAGGCGTAAGCTGGGCAATGAAACGGCTAATATACTGTATCCTCCCCAAGAATGCCCGAACATCTCTATCTGAAACGGGTGCTTTCATCTCGAGGATATACTTGATTTTTGTTGGATCTATCTCGATGCCTCTTCTGCTAACGATGAAACCCAGTAGTTTGCCCGATGTTGCCCCGAATACACATTTTGCAGGATTTAACCTTAAACTGTACTTCCTCAGCCTGTCGAACAACTTCTTTAGATTCACCAGATGATCTTCTTCAATGTCGGATTTAGCAATCATGTCGTCTACGTAGACCTCCATTTCCTTGTGGATCATATCGTGGAATAGTGCGGTCATTGCCCGTTGGTAAGTCGCCCCTGCGTTCTTCAGCCCGAATGGCATGACTTTGTAGTGGAAAGTACCCCATGGTGTGATAAACGCAGTCTTTTCTTGGTCTTCTTCCGTCATTTTTATTTGGTTATAGCCTGAAAAGCCGTCCATGAACGAGAACATGCCATGCCCTGCTGTACTATCGACTAGAGTGTCGATGTGTGGAAGTGGAAAATCATCCTTAGGACTGGCCTTGTTTAGGTCCCGATAGTCAACACACATGCGTACCTTCCCATCTTTCTTGGGTACTGGGACAACATTAGCCAACCACTCAGGGTACGTAGAGACTGCAAGAAATCCGGCTTCGAACTGTTTCATGACTTCGTCCTTGACCTTGAGGGTCCATTCTGGCTTTAATCTTCTCAATTTCTGCTTGATCGGCTTGCTTCCGGAGGCAATCGGTAGCTTGTGCACAACAAGATCTGTGTCCAATCCCGGCATATCCCTGTACGACCATGCGAAAACGTCCTGATAACTTTGTAAGAGTTTGATCATTTCTTCCTTTTGTTGTGACGTTAATAAGGCTCCGATCTTGACAATTCGTGGGTCCTCTTCGGTACCAAGATTGATTGAATCTGTATCCTCAATGTTTGGCTGAACACCTTTCTTGTGACGTTCTACCAAGTCTTTGATTTCTTTAGGCGGGTACTCCATTTCGTCCTCAGACTCTTCTTCGATCCCCATGAGGTCAAAGTCGAGTTCAAGATCGAAATCATACTCGTCCCTTTCAAACTCTGTTTTATCTGGGTACTCATTCGATTGAGACATATCCCTTGAAAACTCTTTTTTTGATTTTTGGAAAATATCTATTTTTTTACAACTCTGAAAGCTTTTTGATTTTTTTGACTTTTGATAAATTTTTGATTTTTTTGCTTTTTGAGGAATATTTATTTTTTTGTTGCTTTTCGAATACCTGAAATAAGAAGAACAATCATGCGAATTCATTAATAAAGATAGGGAGCCCTCAAAACAGTCTTTACCCGAGGACGAGGGCTCGTTATGATCCTCGGGCAAACTAGATTCGTTTAACGACGTTTTTTTTTTGGAGGCCTCAACAGCCTCAAGGGTCAATGGGAATTCCTCCCAATTGTTCAGAACTTCCCCTTCTCTGAGGGGGCGGATGAGATGTGAAAGTGATGTGTTGGGTGATTTGGTTGGTGGTTCGGAGATAACCATGATCTCCGATTGATTTTTGTCAGATGGGGGCATAGTCCCTCCCAAACTCGGTGGGGCGACAACTGATGCCCAGTCGATGCCAGATGAGAATGGTGATTTTTTTTCTTGGTTCGTGGTAGTTTCCACTTTGGTTGATTTTAAGACGATCTCTGATAGACTTTCATCGGAATCCCCATTGAATAAGATATCAATACCTTCTATGAAGGATGATTGGGACTCAACAACTGAGTCTTCTTGAAAGTGCAGTGGTGCGATTTTTACCGTTTTTGCCCTTTTTGCCAATGGTGGTTCCGATAGGTTGTCGGGTCTGATATGAGACTTTGAGAAGCTAACGCTAATGTGAGGGACTCGGCCGAGGTTCCAGACATTCGATTCCCGATTTTGCTTTCTTGCTAGTCGAAGTTCTTTCTTCTTTTCTTTCATTTCTGCTATATCCTTCTTTGTGGGCCTAAATCCCAGACCAAAATAATGAGTATCCTTTTTGGCTTCGACCGGCTTAGTTCTCCCTCTTCCTCCTGGTCCTAACCCTTGCTTGGGTCGATAACCTGCCCTTTTCATAACCCGACCAACCATCAGATTTTGTCTGGATAGTTTTGCTTTTACCTTTTCCTGCCCCTTTTCAATATGATTGACAGTGGCGAATTGATAAGAGTGATATAGTGCTTTGTCCTTCGTCATCTCAATGTCGATAAATGGCACATCCGGAGTTCTTCCAGCCGGGATAAGATTTTCTGCCAGCACTGATATCATTCTCTGCCCCATGATGAACTTGACTCTTTGGTGTAGAGAGGACGGTACTGCCCCGGCAATATGGATCCATGGCCTGCCCAGTAGTAAGTTGAAGGTTGTTGGTATTTCCATGACTTCAAACGTTACTTCGAATGTACATGGGCCTATTGTGACAGGTAGATCCACTTCTCCTAGAGAATCCCTTCTCGAACTATCAAAGCCTCGGACAACTTTGTTGTTTGGCTTGACATGTGACCAATCGGCATTGAGTTTCCGGAAGGTCTCAAGCGGACAAACATTAAGCGCCGAGCCGTTATCAATCAGCACCCTAGCAACCATCATGTCCTTGCATATGACCATGATGTTTAGTGGCTCGACGTGCCCCGTTCCTCCAGGTACAAATTCATCTTCAGTGAATATAATGGGATTGGGGGCCATTATCTGGCTGATCGTTTGTTCTAGTTCCGCAGGTGAGGTAGTTGCAGGTACATGTGATTTTCCCAAAATCCTCAGTAATGCCTCTTGGTATTCTTCTGACTTTTGCATCAGACCCAATATACTGATCTGAGCTGGCTGTTTATTTAATCTGTCTACTGCGTCGTGCTCACACTTGAGGATGAGCTTAATGAAGTCCGCAGCCTCCTTGTCGGTGACCTTTGCCTTTTCTTCTGCTTTCTCCTCCTTATACAGCTTACCCTTTCCCTTTGCTTCTCTTTTCTCTTCGTCGGTCACCCCTTTGCCTTCTTCCTTGATTTTCACCCCATTTTTCGATATTTTTTTGTACCGCCCTGCCCTTGTCATATGCTCAATGTCGGCCACCATTGCTTTCTTCATAGCTTCAACCCCGGAGGTTGTGGTGATGGTTGTCTCGTAACTCCAGGGAACTGCCTGGATAGAGTTATAAGGGAATGGTTTGGGTGAGTGTATGGTCATGGGAGGTGGATCGGGTTTTACATTGAGGATGAGAGGTGGTGGCGATGGTTTTGATGGAGTGTATGGGATGATGAGCGGTGGTCGTGAAGATGAGGTGTATGGTATATGGAGAGGGGGTCGAGTTGATCCTTGGGAATATGGTGGTGTGTAGGGTATAACAAGGGGAGGTCGGGTTGAATTTTGATGATGGGGTGATCCGTAAGGTATAACTAAAGGTGGTCGGGTCGGGTAGCGGTATTTTGATGAGGGGGATGGATAGTGAGGTTGGCCATTCTGAGAGGTAGCTGTGAATTCTGCGATGAATCTGTATAACGGTTGACTGTGTTAACCGTTGACGTCCTTGATTCCTTCGTGAAGCGTACCCTGACTTTTGCACCGATAGGTGCTATCAAATCCGAGGGATTGAAGTCGAGTTCTCCACATACAAATTTACCCTATGCCCACTCCCCTCTCCATTGTGAGTAGGTAGGGGGTTTTGGTTGATGTTTTGTTGTTGGCGTGGGTTGGCAGGCCCATCTAGGATGAGAGCCTTTTTATCGATCAGGTTCTGTACTTGATGCTTGAGCTGCCAACATTGATCTGTGGAGTGACCTGGTGCACCCATGTGGAATTCACAGAGCAGGTTAGGGTTGTACCCTGGCCCTTTCACAGCCTCAGGATTTGGTGGACGTTTTACCAGATATTCTCCTCTGAGTAAGAGTGGCAGTAATTCTGATAGTGTCATGGGCAATCTGGTAAATACTCTGTTTACCCTGTTAGGTCGTGCCTGCTGGTTTTGCCCATACTGTGGTGCTGGTTGTGCTTGCAGAGGAACTGTCTGAAAGGGGTTCTGTGGTGCTGGAGCCCAAGCAGCTCGAGGTACTGGCGCCCAAGGGACTTGTGGTGCCTGCGGCCTCTGAACTGGTGCCTGAATGAAAAGAGGTTGGCTGGGTTGTATATTGTTGACTTGAGCTTCCTCTTTCTTTTTGACAAAAGGCACGAACTTCTTTTGTGCCGATGTCCCTGCCGCTGCGCTTAAGGCTGTGAAGTCAAATATTAAACCAGTCCGGATCCCGTCCTCGACCCGGTCTGCCACTTGAACTAAATTTGAGAAGGTGCCTGTGGTGTGTCCAACTAGATGAGTATAAAAGGCATGCCCTAGTGTTGAGATGAACGTGGTGTTCATCTCTTGTTCAGTCATTGCGGGCCTCACTTGTGAAGCAGACTCCCGCCATCTCTGGGCGTACTCTTTTACTGTTTCCCTTTGCTTTCTAGTCATCTTGGTCATATCATTTCGATCCAGACCTACATCTGTGTTGAACCGATAATTATGCCAGAACATTTCAGCCAAGTCTTGCCAACTTTTGATAAGCGTATGGTCCAATCCGGAAAACCATTTGAGTGCAGGCCCTGTCAAGCTTCTTTGAAACAACTGCACCAGTAGCCTGTCATCTTCGCCGTATTGGCACATGGATCCGCAGTATAGTTTTAGATGTGACAGAGGACACCCCACCCCATTGTACTTCTCAAATTCCGGACATTTGAATTTGGCCGGCAGCTGTGCATTAGGATAAAAGCAAAGGTCCCTGAATCTTGTCCCTCCTAGAGTATTTGCACCTTTCATTCGTCTCATCTCTTCTTGGAGAGACTCTATCTGCTGGGCCATTTTGTTATCAGTGACATTTTTGGCCTTAGGCACCCTGAAGTCACATTCATCATCTGGGATTACCACTGGGGGTGGTTGATTCTGTGGGATGTAAAGTGGAGGGCCCTGATACATTGGCACCGTAGGAGGTGGGGTGGTCTGTTGATCTGGTCGTGTCTGTTCAAGGGGTTCCGGGTTTGATCCAGATGCTTGGTGCTGAGCGGCTTGCGCTTGTAAGAAGTTAGTATTACTAAAAACAGCCATCAACATTTGTTCTTGTCTTTTCGTTGTTTCTATGAGCTTCGCTATCATTGCATTAGCTTCGGCAAGTTCACTTGTCGCAGGTTGTGGATCCTCTGAGTTGCTCATAGTTGATGTAGATCGAAGGAAATACGGAGGCTTCTCAGGGTGTTTGTACTTCTTTCGTTTGGCCACCTTGGGTACAGAAGACCAAGCATTACTATCTTATTTACAAAAAAAATGCTTGACATTTCATTAGGTCGGGTAAAGTTATTTATTTTAAAGCAAACGAGTTCTAAAGAAAGAGTTCTTTGGCTTGGAGCCGACCTTAACGTGATGTTGGCATCAACACGGGACTGGTAAAATATTTTGAAAAAGAATTACATCAGCACGGAGCTGGCATCGACACGGAGTCGGTAAAATTAAAAACGACTTCATCAGCACGGAGCTGGCATCGACACGGAGTCGGTAAAGATTTTTTTTTTTAATGATTACATCAGCATGGAGCTGGCATCGACACGGAATCGGTAAAATTTAAAAATGATTACATCAACACGGGGCTGGCATCGACACGGAGTCGGTACAAATTTTAAAAACGATTTCATCAACACGGAGTTGGCATCGACACGGAGTCGGTACAAATTTTAAAAACGATTTCATCAACATGGAGTTG
This sequence comes from Akebia trifoliata, assembly GCF_017979445.1. Taxonomy (NCBI): domain Eukaryota; kingdom Viridiplantae; phylum Streptophyta; class Magnoliopsida; order Ranunculales; family Lardizabalaceae; genus Akebia; species Akebia trifoliata. The sequence goes on from NW_028237438.1 coordinate 10,792, forward strand.
GCATCGACACGGAGTCGGTAAAATTTAAAAGCGATTACATCAGCATGGAGCTGGCATCGACACGGAGTCGGTAAAATTTAAAAGTGATTACATCAGCACGGAGCTGGCATCGACACGGAGTCGGTACAAATTAAAAAACGATTTCATCAACACGGAGTTGGCATCGACACGAAGTCAGTAAAAAAGGATTTTGAAAAAGAATTACATCAGTCGGAGCTGGCATCGACACGGAGTCGGTAAAATTTAAAAGTGATTACATCAGCACGGAGCCGGCATTGACACGGAGTCGGTACAAATTTTAAAAACGATTTCATCAACACGGAGTTGGCATCAACACGGAGTCGGCATCGACACGGAGTCGGCATCGACACGGAGTCGGTAAAAAGGATTTTGAAAAAGATTTACATCAGTCGGAGCTGGCATCGACACGGAGTCGGTAAAATTCAAAAATGATTTCATCAGCACGGGGCTGGCATCGACACGGAGTCGGTAAAACATTTTAAAAGAGAAGATTACATTTTGAATTTTGTACACCAACCCATTAAACAATTTATGCCATGATTATCCACAAATAAACTGAAAGAAATTTCATTGAACTATTGAAAATTGTTTGACAAATAGGATTTTCATTGAATTACAACTTTCAAATAACCCTGTTTTACATTCTTTTACATGGACGCTTGGATTTGTTTTGATCGTCATCAGGATTGCTGGGACAATTAGGCTTGCTTCTTTTGGTTCTAACGACTGACTCTTTGAACTCTGCTGGTCCATCTGGATACCCTAAGGTGCGCTTGTTCCATGCCTTCTTAATGAGATGCACTAACTTTTCAGTCAACGGTTCGGGAGAAAAGAATTGTTTGTGTTGAGGTAGCGAAAACTCTATAGGTACTCCGTACTGTTCTGGGATCAAAGCAGGTTGGTAAAAAGATGTCTCATCTAGTCCGATCAAACGGACATAATAGGATCCTCTAGTAGCTAAAACAGGGTAGTCCGTCATCCACCAAGGGCATCTCAAACCAATATGACGTGCAAGACGAGAATCCAACCATTTGCCCCAAGCCTTGACTGAGTTGTGACGCACTAACATGTTTCTCTTGGAAAAGTGCTCGGGCCTATACTCGAGGGTTGAAGGAATGTCCACAATTTTGAGACGGTCGCAGAGCCACATATAAAGTAGGTGAGGGCTTCCTTTAAAATCCCTTCCCTCACCCTTTTTAATGGCATCCAAACCTGAGAAGGTTTCAGCTAGAATCAAAGGTACGGGATTGGCTTTTCTAGAGAGCTGGGAAGCTATGTCTATGAAAGACTCAGGAACAGTTTGACCCTCGCTTTTGGAGGTCAGTATGTATTGGGCTAGGATCCCTAAACATAATCGATAGTCTCTAGTGGCTCTCCAAGCTTCTGGTTTTACATTGATGGGATGACTACGAGAGTGGTATGGACTCAATAAGGGTACTAAATCCAATCTCCCGTTACGGACTAAGGCCTTGGCTTCTTCCTTTGAAATGTTTAGGCCTGTGGCGAGCTCACCCGAATATCCTGTCTTCAATGAAGGCCTGACTAGAGGACCTGAAGTAGATATCCCCATGATGCCACAATAGTCTTCATGAGTAGGACACAAGTGCATATGCCAAATGTGGAAGATGTGAAGATATGGGTTCCAACGCTTAGCCATAGCGCGCAAGAGATTCCAATCTATCTCAAACTCGTGAAAGTACAAGGCGCATCTCAACATGAATTTTGCAAAGTTGAATTTCTCTACGGTGTGCATCCCAGTGATAGTTGTTTTGACCAATTGGTCGATTGGGTTATTGCCTGCAGCCAGCATCCTGAGTTGACACAAGAGAATAGTTCAGTACATTTCCAAGGTCTATGTAAAAATTACTTTTCTTTTGAAAATCTTTCTTGAAAACACTTTTCTTTTTTTTTGAAATTTTGATTTTCATTTTGATTTAAATGGCCCGGCCTATCATGATCATTGGATCGAGATGGACTGGGTCATTATTGAATTTTTGTAAGAAATGGATTCTTTATTGGGTCGGTGTACCCATTTTAATTTTTGAAAACAGAATTTTGACCCTTGAGGACAATCATACACTTTGATCATTCGCATACATCAATCATCAAGTTTCTTTCAACAACCCGGGAACACCCGCGATAAGTTCGAGTCGTGACTTACAGGGAAAGCTTCTAGACTCTAAGCTTACTACTGCAATGCATTTTTATCTGGCCACTCTTGCCCAAGCACACCTATATACCTCTCAAGCGTACTCAATCAGACGGTACGTGGTGACTTGTTTTGATATACCGTATAGGTGATAATCTAAAACTTCAATTCACTTCTCTGAAGCCAAAAGCAGCCAGTTTGATCCCCAGTTGAGAGGTGGCGCACGATGCTGAGCAAAGGCCTGCTTAAGTACCTCTCGTCTAGAATAGACGTAATCTATCCCCCTCGTACAGTAGGGTACAGCGGGGCAGGATCTTGCTTAGGCACTGGTTTTGACCAAGAAGTGCAATTGATGTACTTGATTATCTTTTATATACCTATGGGTACGAGTCAAGAGTTGTAGCTTTCATAAATGGTTTTCGCATCCCGCGAGGGGACCGACCACGTACTAGTACTACGTTGGCAATCGGGACATGTGACCGTGCGGCTTACAATAGGACAAAGGCTCAGGTCGCTCCAACATGGGTGTATCAATATACCTTTCAGAATCACCTGATCAAACGGTATTGATTCCCCAGTTTTATATACCTTACGGTACGTGATTGGAGTTGTGGTTTTCATGAATGACGTCGCATCTCCGAGGAGACCGGGCCACGCACTAGTGCCACGTTGGCTATTAGGGACATGCAAGCGTGCAATGCAGTAAAGTAAACGTGCTAGTGGTGTGTGCAAATAGGATAGGGTGCGCCCGGGGCATTTTTCAGATGAGTGGGCCCGTTGGCCAGATCATAGCCTATTAGATAATTTGTCCGTAAGAGTCGCACATTCATCATCAACCAATCAAATTTTTTTTTTTTTTCATCATTTTTTTTCAATTTTACGAATGAACTAATCATAAAAGGACTTCTCTTTTTTCATTATAGTCCAACCGATGATCACTTTGAATTTTCATTTTGATCAATCAAAAAGTGGCGAGCAGTACGCCCTGAGTTTGAGAAAGATGATCCGTTTGATCTTTTGAAGCTTTAAAACTTAAAATAAAAATAAGTTCCAAGAGGAAAGTTTCCAAGACTGATGTAAGGACCAAGTTGAGCAAAAAAAAAAAATTTTTTTTTTTTTTAATTTAATTAATTTTTTTTTTTAATTAATTTTTTTTTTAATAAAAATTTTTATGTGCTCATTTTGAGGCACATTGCCTCTGGTTTTTGGCTTGGGCCAAATTTTTTTCCTTTTTTATGCTTTTCTTTCCTACTCATTTTGTATCGCGACGAGACGTCAAACGGAAATGGTAGCGTAAACGATAGTAAATGAGCTCAAAAATCGATTCTGAGTTGTCAAAATGTTGCTGAATTTGTCACATTTGGTAGAAAATTTTGTTCTACCCCAAATCGATATGCACTAATAGCTAATCGGAGATCGGACGAGAAAGTTATGATCATTTTAAGTTCGACTGTCCATTTGGCCAAAAAAGAAGAAAAACGATTTTTTTTTATTTTTTTTTTTATTTTTTTTATTTTTTTTATTTTTTATACTCATTTTGAGGCACATTGCCTCTGGTTTTTGGCTTGGGCCAAAAAAGAAAATTTTTTTTTTTTCATTGTTTGGTGATATACATGCTTAAAAAGACATAATCGGGGAAATAAAGTGAAAATCGGTTTTTTTTTTTTTTTTCAAGTGAGTAAGTAAATAAAGGAAACCTACCTAAAAAATAAATACAACAAACACAACAAGTATTGTTAGCTTGCAAAATAAAAAATAAAAATAAAAATTGAAACATTTCCTTTTTTACCAAAATAACCGAGTTGACACGAGGGTGGAGCCTTTACTCCCCAGCGGAGTCGCCAAGCTGTAGACGCGGGATTTCGCCATTACGATGACCCTATCTACGATGGTTTGGAGTCGCCACCATTCATTTTTGTAAGTGGGTGTGAATGGTCACCCGATGTGCATTTTTTATAGAAAATGTGACATTTTTTGGTATTTGGTGACTCTCGATGGATAAAGATGAATCAACCCTTGAGATTCGGGTAAGCGACTCGGTTAGAGAAAAGGGAAGGGGTTAGGCACCCTTTTCTCCCCACTAGATAGTGGTAACCTCAACTCAACTCGGTCATTTTAATTTTTTAAAAATGTGAAAAACGATGTGCCACGTGTTGTGCATTTGTACCCTAGATAGGGGTTCATTTTTGGCTTGATCATAGGGTCATTCCATTGATGGAAATGACCCTTATGAACCTTAGCCTTGAGGCCCAATCATCAAAAGGGGTAAAATAAAATAGAAGAAGGGGGTGTTAGAAGAGGGAAATAGTAGAAGGTTAGAGAAAGAGAGGGGGGTGTGCTTCAAACCCACCTTGTATCTTGTTTCTTCTTTTCTTCTTCTTGCTTGAGTCTTCTTGAGTCCTTAGTATAATATGAGAGTATGAGAATGGGAGAGGTGATTAGAGAGAGTAGGGATTTTTTTTTGTTTTAGTGAAACTTGTAGAGGATTTGTGTGAAAGAGTTGGTAAACTTGGTGAGAATTGATGATGGTTGTTAGTAGAGAGAGTGTTGGGGAGAAGTTTTGTAATGAGAAGTTGGGGGCCATTTTTGGGAAGAGGAGGAGGGTATTTATAGATGTTTAGGAGTTATTTTAGGGATATAATGGGGTGAAGTGAAGAAAATGGGTAGAATGGTTATGAGTTTGAGAGAGAAGGAAGTGTAATTTAGAGGAGATTGGAGGGTATTTAGGTAAGGGGGGTTAAATGGGTGAGTTTTGACCCAAATGGTTTGGATCCTACCCAACCCATTTGGGTGGAGTGTTTGGTGAGGTGAATTTAAGATGGTGGTTGTGATTTGATTTAAGAGCATGGAGGATTTAAATGGGTGGTTGATGATATTTTGGGAGGGTGAGGGAGATGATGCCATGTGTTAAGGTGGGTGGAAATGAAGGGTTGGGATGGGTTGATGGGAGAGGTTGAGTGTTTGACTTGAGAGGATGGTGTAGGTTTAGGTTGTAGATGTCGGTTTTGTAGGGAATGATGAGAGTAGATTAGGGGAGGTATAGGTTAGGGGTGTGGGTAGATGTGTTTGATTTGAGAGAAAAGGTGATGGGTTGATGTGTGGGTAGATGGGATTTAAAAAACAAATTAATGGGGTAGGGTTGGGTGAGGGAGGTGAGATGGGGTGATGACATGTGTCATCTCTTGATGATAAAAGAGTGATTGGTTGATGTGGGTTGTGGTTTATGGGTTAGGGTTGTGGGTTGGATAATGAATTGGATATGATTAATGATTTGTGGGCTTTTGTAGTGTTGGGCTTGGGTTTTAGAAGTGATTTTTACGAATACGGAGGCGGAGCGGTGATAGTAGAGGAGGGGTAGGCATCTCAAGTCTCACCTTTTTAATTTTTAATTTTTTTAGATTTTTACAATCATTAATTTGATAAAAAATGCCACGTGTTGGCGAATCGGGCTTTTTAGGCCCGTTGGTGAAATTTATCGAAAATTTGACGTTTTTTATTTTGGAAGCGGAGCGGTGAATGTTGGGAAGTCGTAAGGTAGGCCGAGTCCTTTTGGTGGCCTCCTAAACCATTGAGAGGTCTTAGGGGCCTCGGTTTGGTAAAAATGTCCATTTTCAACGAGTTGGGCCCTTAAGGTCCGTTGGCCCATTTATTTGGAAAATCGATATTTTTGGGCCCTTTCGAGAAGTGGCCCGTTCAAATTGAGGTGTCTACACATGGTAAATCATGTTCAAGTCCAAGCCTATGTGTGGGCTGGTTTTGATTTGGGTTCCAGGTCCATATGTTCATGCCTAGGTTAAATCAAGCTTATCATGTGTTTTGCACATGAGTCATCAGATCCCTTACGCATAATTAAATTACAAATAAGATATGCTTTATATTCCCTATAACATAACCTACGCCAAAAAATCTTACCCTGCCCCAAATTCTTAGTTCAAAGAGGTTTACTAAATATGGTATCCATAATGCAATCAAAACCGAATATTAATTCCATTATGATCGAAGTAAGGCTCGTTAAACACAAATGGATTACCAAACTGGCAATCCAACACCCCAACCTTCTAGATTTCATGGAAAAATTGACTTCCAAAAAATAATTAATTTGGAGCTAGTTCCAAGATTTTTAAAATGGACGGCTACTAAACTCCCAAATTTAATGGCCAAAAAAAAATATTTTTTAAGTTTTATTTATTTTTAAATTTTAATTATCATAGAATATTTTCCTCTATATCCCCATGGCATTGGATCTTGATTGGAATACCATAAGGTGAGATTTAAATCTTTCATAGTTTCATTAACTTGTTATACGCTTCAACAACTCGTAATTTTAAAGCTCATCGAGTCAAGATAACATTACTTGACAATTTTGTGGGGTTTTTTCCTCCAAAATAAATGCTATTTTGGTAAAAATGACAAAAGAATAATTGTTCGGATTTGCATTCATTCTGCACTCTGAGAGTTTGGGTTTAAAGAAGCCAATAAACCATCTTTTCTCATTTCTTAAGAATTTTTTCTAAATCTTCTTATTTCTATACTAAATAGATTTTCTAAAATTCTCTTATTATTTATACTTTTCTAATTTCATTTATATAATATAATTTTTTATTAGTAAGAATGTTTTAAATGATTTAGTAACTCAATGCTAGAGGGAATTGAACCCAGGTTTTTGGTATCATTACCTAAAGACTTTACCAACTAAGCTAGTTGGTACCTGCTTCATTTTTGTACTATTAGTTTGGCCCTCGTAAGTGAAATCCTCAGGGTCTTCCCCTGCTCTTTACCCTAGGAAGCCTTTCACTCAGTTCGTTCTTATTCTCTTTCTAGTTTTGTAATCCTCCACCAATTAAATTCTCAATAACGTTAGGCCCAACGCTTCAAATATTTACACGTGTTGCATAGACTGAGCCCCCCCTTAAGAGATTAGCCAAAGTGATGAAGGGATGTGTTGGCTAAACCTCTCTTATCGAATGGTTCCTCCTTTCCCAAGGATGAGACGTGTGTTCCTCCCCATTCAGCTTTGCCTTAGTGGCCACGTGGAAGCATCTTATTAATCCACTTAATTGAACAAAATTACACCCCCACAATAAATTATATATATGATTATGGTATCTAATCGAATTTTGAATGGGATGTTATTAGAGTGCTTATTTTGATTTCCAAATCCATATCATAGAGATTGAAATATAAAATTTTATTTGAATCAAAATCCAATATCCAAATATCATGAATAATATTTGATTATTTGAATGCCAATTTGAATTATATCCAGATAACCACCCATTTACAAACCTACTACTTTTCAAATTTCAGGTGTTCAAGATGAGCTATTGATTGAATAAGAAAAAAAAAAAAAATCTTAGTGCATAAATAATAACAAAAAAAAAAAATAAATAATAAGTATAAAAAAGTAATAGACAGAATTAATAATGAAAATTATTAGTCAAAGAGCGTTGGACACAGTGGCCAACATTGTTTTAAAACTCGGTTTCACGTCTCATCTTGTCCATGACAGATATCGAGTTGTCTCGAATGAGTTTTTCGATACATTTGAGACGTCTTGTTCAACAATGAGAAAAATGAACGTGGAGTTTTAAATCTCGTCCGATACATTGACTCGTCCATGCTTGATACCAAGGCAACCCAGGTGATACGTCTCGGTCTCAAATGAGTTTTGAACTCATGGTGGACAATGCATCCCTCCAAGAAGAGTTTTGTTTTGAGTTCAAGGTCTAAGGATTTATCTATACTTACTTGAGTATGTGTATGGGGAATGAAAATCAAAATCCCTCCAATGATGGTCATTAATAAAGATAATTTCTATTGCCCACCAATCTTTTCTAATGCCACCTAAGATGTGGTTGATCTTTCCCATAAAATAACCTACGCCTTTTAATCTTCCCAAATTCCCAAATTCTTAGTTCATAAAAGGTTGGCTAAATTAAGAATACATATTGCAATCAGAATCAAACATTAATTCCACAATGACAAAATAATCCCAGAAATCCGGATGATCCTGATCGTCAATCCCAGTGTCTATTTTATTTTGATCTTAATTTTTGAATGATTGGTAGGTGGGTCCCACCTTGAATAGATATGATAATAGATAATTAAACCGTGTGGATCACACACGCCACCCCTAATTATCGACGTTATTTTAAGGCTCTAGTCAGTCTGCCTCAGAAGTCCCTGTAAATATTAAATACTAGAGAAATTTACCAAACCGATGCACTTTTCATAATTAATTACCAAGATAAACTGTAGTAATTAATTTTGAAAACGGTAATTTTAGCATTTTCGAAATTATTTTATATCACCAAATTAGTAAAAACAGTAAAATAAAATATTTTTTTTCAAAAATACCCTTTTTTTAATTTTGACTGAAATTACGAATTTCCCCTCTTTTTACCGTTGAACGAAGTGCCGTCAAGCAAGATTTTCCCCTCTTCTTACCATCGAGCACAAGTGATCGAAATATTTCCTTGGATTTTGAGTTATTGTGAAGATTGTAATTGTAAATGCATATAAAAAACAAAAAGGGGATTTTGAGTTATTGTGAAGATTGTAATTGTAAATGCATATTAAAAACAAAAAGGGTATTTTCGATACAAAATATTTTCAATTTATTGTTTTTACTGTTTTGGTAAGAAAAATTAATTCCGAAAATGGTAAATTACCATTTTTGGAATTATTTTGTACAGTTTACTGTTTTGGTAAATATTCAAAATTTGGTGCATGTTTTGGTTAATCTGCCTAAATACAATATACCCTCTGTCTTCTTAGCCTCACTGGTGAGAAGCGATTCCTGAAACTGATCTCTTGATTTCTCAGAAATGGCTGGAGTTGTGATTGTCTTTGATTTCGACAAAACAATAATTGATTGCGACAGCGATAATTGGGTGGTGGATGAGTTGAATGCGACAGAGTTGTTCAATGAACTCCTCCCTACCATGCCTTGGAACACTCTTATGGTTAGTTTGATTTCTAATCTACTAATTTTGTTTTTTTTTGTGTTTTTGTTTTTTTGAATCTTTCATGTAATTGGGTTTTTATTTTTTGAAATAACCCGTAGTTTAGATTTTCTCGTAAGTCTGCAAATTTGAAGAAAACCGATGGTTTAGATTTTGATTTTATTTGAGATTTCAATTGGATTTTTAAAGAAAAATTAAAGTTGTTTTATATTTGTTTCAAGTAGAGATGTGTTGGTGCTCATTGTTATGGCTTTTTATTTGTTGATTTGTTGCATTAATGGAAGAGTTGTTGTTCTTGAATCTGTTCAGGATAAGATGATGAAGGAGCTTCACTCACAAGGGAAGACAATCGAAGATATGGCTGAGGTCTTAAAACGTGCTCCATTGCATCCAAGTATAATCTCAGCCATTTAATCAGCCTATGCTCTTGGGTATTTTTCTTAATCCCAATTAATCTTCAAATTTATTTTAATTTTTTGCTAAAAAAATATGGTGCTAATAATGAGTTTATTTAATTATTTCAGATGTGATTTGAGGATTGTGAGTGATGCAAATCTCTTCTTCATTGAGACAATATTGAAACATCATGGTTTGATGGATTATTTTTCGGAGATCAACACAAATCCAAGCTTCATTGATGAAGAAGGGAAGCTCATGATCTCCCCCTTCCATGATTTCACCTTCCCTCCTCTCCTCACGGTTGTGATCTTTGCCCTCCTAACATGTGCAAGGTAATTTAATTGTTAGTTAGATTAATTAATTAAAGGGACTAAGCTAACAAAGACACCCTTTCAATCTTAGTCAACCAAAACCGAAAATTGATTAATTTTTTTCCCCTTTAGGACCCACTTTGTAAAATGCAGGGTATATATGAATTTTAAAAATTAAATTTACATATAGATCAAATTTGAATTATATTCTTTACTTCTAATTTATTAACCCATTTTATGATTTTTTTTCCCTATAGGGTCTATTAATGGAAAAGGATCAAAGCTTCTGTTTTCGCGGAGGGAAAGAAACAATTCATTTATCTTGGAGACGGAAAGGGCGATTACTGCCCGAGTTTGAAGCTTGGAGAAGAAGATCGAGTAATGCCGAGGAAAGATTATCCAGTTTGGGAGCTTATTTGTAACAACCCATTGTTAATCAAGGCAGAGATACATGAATGGAGCAATGGAGACAATCTCGAACAAATTCTTCTTCACCTAATTAAGACAATCATCCATGAAGACAACAATAATAGAAATTTTGCATTAAAATCAATGGATTGCAAGTTTCAGACCATACCAGTCTCTACCCATGAACCCCTTCCTCAAGCTCTTCGAATTCAACTTTAGAAGCTACAAATTTCAACACTAGCAAAGCCAATTATATTTTTCTTTCTTTCTATTTGTAATTGTTTGTATTAGAGTACTTTGTTACATTTAGTTTTACCAAGCTCAAGAAAGAACGTTGTCTACATCATGGATCAATAATGTTGCAAAATATGTGTTTCCCATATCATATGAGAGCTACTATTGCCACACTAACTTTTACTAATACCACACCAATTCCTTCATAAATCACCTAAAAATTGCACATAGTTGGTGTGGCATTAGTAAAAATTGGTGTGGCAATAGCAATTCTCTATCATATTTATCAACCATTTTTTTAAAAGCCCCTATACGTTGGACTTATGTTCCCTCATTTACTTTCATTTGCTAAATTTTTCGATTTAAGAAGTTCACACTAAACCTTTACGATTGAATTATAAAAATGCTAGAGATTAAAAGTTACTCATTAACATGTTTTAGGTAGATCTACCTCCAATGGTACTTTAATTTCATAAGTTTACTTGCTTTTAACTTTATTTACTTTGGTTCATTTTTTAGCAACTTTAAATTTTCTCAAAAATCTATGAAAAGAAAAAAAAAAAAAAGTTTTAATCCCATTTGGTTGAAATAAGTTTTATCCTTTTAGCTTAACTCTACTCCCCCTTTCTCTTGGGTGATAACATCCTCTCAAGTGCCATGTGGCACATGTTATAATTTCAGATTTTTTTTTTTGAGAGTAATTAGGGATTGAGACAGACCCCTCTAACCATAATATATAGAAAAGAGAGAAAAAAAGTTACAATCTCACATAGGGGATCCCAAAGGCATCATCTCTTACAATGGAATTCATCTCAAATAGAAGATCAGAAGTGAAAATGATTCTAGTATATTGAGTAGTTAATAATGAAACAAGTTTGTCCACAAGCCTGTTTGCTTCTCTAAAGGTGAATTTAAGGTGAATATTACCATATGTAAAGTATAGGGTCCAGATTTTGTTAGCTAAGAGCTTGACTTTTCATGGACAATGAATTAGCTAAGAGCTTAACTCTCCATGGTCAATGAAATTCCTTATTAAGGATTTGAATAGATAGCAGTGAGTCGGCTTTCACTATAAGCGGCTGCGGGTTCAATGACTTAGCTAATCGAATACCCTCCAAGATTGCCTTGAGTTCGTGCCAGAGAACTGATTTCTCTATAGAACATTCCGCAAGAGCACTCACTACCTCCCCTTTAGCGTTATGGATAATAGTCAATAGGAATTACAATCATGGTTTCAAAACAAATCAGAGATCGAGACATATCGCTATAGTCGTCTCAGTATTAGGCATGAATGATACGGATGAACGAGTCAATGTATTAGACGAGATTTAAAACACCACGTTCATTTTTCCTATTGTTGAACTAGATGTCTCAAACGTATCAGAAAACTTGTCCGAGACGCCTCAGTCTTGTTCATGGATGAGATGAGACGTCAAAACGAGTTTTAAAACTATGATTACCATTCATCAATTGCCCTGAATCAAAAGGGCAAAACTGTACTTTTACTTGGTAAGTTCCAAATCTTAATTTGTAGAGGGCATTTTGGAGGAAAATTATTATAATTCTATATTGCTCTTTTGAGCATAGTGAAATTGGTGTCATTATTAGGGACCAACTAGTTGCACACTACTCATAATCAATTACACTCCGTAAACTTTATTTGGATTATTACACTATAAAAATAATAATAAAAAATATTACACTCTTCTTCTTCTTCTCCAACCATGCCCACATAAATGGTTGTTGTTAGTTCAATCATTTTGTATTATCTAATCTATTGGCGAACATCACAAATCCCTAGTAATCACCACATATTTGGATTGATAAATCAAGTAAGGGCTGGTTTTGATGATTTTAAAGCCATTGTGAGGCTAAAGTAACTCACTGGAATCCATGTCGACACTTTGTACTATTCAGTGATCATAGAATTCCAAGAGATCTAAACATACTTTTATTTATTTATTATTATTATTATTATCATTATCAATTTCTAAAAAAAGCCTAAATAAAGATTGGAAAATCAATGCCTTCAATTCGTGCCTATAACTTTGAATTCGCTTGAAGAATTCATTGTTGGAATCAATCATCAAGTTTACATTTTAATTCTTTTTCTTTAAAAAAATACTTGTCTATGTTGTTTAGTATCTCTCAATGGATAACGGGTATTAGTTTGTAGGGTTGATTCTGATTTCGAAGGTTTCATGAAAAAATATGAAACTGGCTCTTGATACTAATCAAGATGTCAAATTTTTTATAAGATTACTTCTAATTTTTAAATATTTAAATATAATATGTGTATATTATCAATAAATGTAAGTAATGAAAAAATGATCTTTATTGATAATTAATGGATGATAATTATATTATCTCATCAGGTTTAATAGATCCAAAACATCTACTAGTATGAAAAGATAATAATGAATCCAATTTAATATACGTTTTTGATCCTAATTGATGCAAACCTAATTTTTTTAGATATGAAATAAGTACACCATGGCGTTGATACAGTGTACATCATGCACATTATTGTATGGCATAAATATTTTTTATTTGTTTTTTTGTTTTTGTTGATATCCATGTATCTCTTTAGATAGCTGACCGAGTCGGCTGGACTTGTATATGGGCTTTGGCCCCATCCATAGACCATGGTCTTGTCTAAGGATTAGTCTCGGGGCACGTGCAATGCCCACATGTCTCATACACCAAGTAAGGGTGTGCCCTTGCAGGTGGCTCATGAGGAATTAATGCTCATATTGGGCATCAAACTCATGACCTACGAGCATTAATTACTTATCGGCCTGAAATTGTCATCGAGCCAACCACTTGGGGTTATGCATAAATTTGTTTCTATCACTTTCTTATCTTTATGATCCTTTGAAGAATGAACATACACTTGATTATATAAAACATTAGCCCTCGGTCTCATGAAAAATTGTTAACAGATATTTGTAAATGTTTGATCGTGCTTAATGGTGGTCATTGTGTGTCTATGATGTTTACATAGTCGCATCTTGTACATTTTTTAAGTTTGTCAGACTTGTTGACCTACTTGATTAGATTTATAAGAAACATAGTAAGTAGGATTGTAAGACTATAACCCTCGTTGGTGTCTGAAATTTTGGTGGCAATTTTCAATTTGAGAATTCTCCTATAAATGCTCTCCAATTCAAGTGCCATATGGAATCTCGAACCTGGAATCTGATAAAAGTAATGTAGTATTTGACATTGCTTTTTAGAATATTTCAAAATTTACGAAAATTTCTTTGTATTTGAAAAAAGAGTATTTTTAATTATTCTTTTTTATTAAATTGTCATCCAAAACGTACTAGTAACATTTTTTTTGAGATGAAGAATTAATATGTGTCAAATTTAACATTTGTTTATTTTATCATTTAAAAAAAAAAATATTTAAAGAACAAATGTAACATTGTCATTAGAGATGCTTTAGCTCAGTACCATCATCTTCGTGGAATCCATTGGATCTCAACATGGGATATTATCATAATGAATATTTTGATTTTCGAATCTGATCCATAGGTATTCAAATATAAAATTTTACTGAATTAAAATCCAATATCCAAAAATTATGAATAATATTTGATTACTTGAATACCGATTTGTATAATTACACATTGACAAATGAGGCCAACTAGCCTTACTAAGGTAGTAAGGATTTCACCCTTACTAAGGGTCCTTGGACTCAACTTGTGGGATTCAAAACTATGATCCGATGATTTAGAGTTGTA